>NC_057940.1:57312419-57408470 GCF_018555375.3 Anguilla rostrata
GGTTGTCTGTGTGGGACGCATTTACGGGAACACAATGACCCCTTTTGTCTGGCACTGCGGGGCTCAGAGCAGCCAATAGAGGGTATGCATATGACATCACCGCAGGCGAAAGTGCTGCGGTTACACCCACTGAGTGGCAGAAAGACTATGAGTGGCAGCGTTAGCATTCAGCTTCAGTGCCGCGAAGACACAAAAAAACATCTAAAATGGGAAAGAGCTGTTGTGCGATTGACTGTACAAATAGATTCAATAAGAAATCGGAGCTATCTTTTTACAGACTGCCGAAAGCTAAAGAAAAGAGAAGCAGATAGATCACTGCAATTCGCAGAAACAACTGGAATCCAGGCACCCAAACGTGGATTTGTGGTTGTCATTTTGTGTCAGGTAGGCTATGTTGGATTTTTGGGTAAAATCATACCTTAAGTTATGTACTGTATTAACTACTCATCAATTAAATATTTAGCATCTTTCATTTATATTCTGTGTAACTGTAAGGTTTTTGTCAGCATTTATTAAAAAACATCCATGATGATGAGCCTTGTGTTCTACAAACAAAGGGGGGATGGTTAGATCGTGTTAGCTAGCCAAGCATATAAATTATTAAGGTATGATTTTACCCAAAAATCCAACATACCTGACACAAAATAACAACCGCAAATCCACGTTTCAGTGCCTGGATTGCAGTTGTTTCTGCTAATTGCAGCGATCCATTTGCTTCTCTTTTCTTTAGCTTTCGGCAGTCTGTAAAAAGATTTCTTGTTGAATGTCCATGGACCACTGGTTCTTTGGTAAGTTGTAAGGATCACTGTCAATTTACGCAGATAATCGTTTGTTTTACTCCCGGTTTTGCAGTTTCCTCTACTAAAGACAGCCATGTCGCAGCATGTTTTGCCACTCAGTCCCGACTGAGGGGGCGTGTTCCAGTGGGAAAGTGACGTCAATGCATACCCTCTATTGCTGTGAAGCGAGAGCAGGTCAAAGGTCACTGCAAAAAAAAAAAAAAAAAAGGTGGTGGGGGTGCTTGGTCCTCCCCAGTACACTGTGATACTAGATTTCCCCTCTCCTTCATCCTGGAAGCAGGTGATCATGCTGTTAGAGCGCCATCTAGTGAGCCTGCTCCGGACATTGCAGCTCTGTCCTCCTTTGGCTGCTGTGTTGAGGGTGAGCCTGAGAAGTTCAGTCTGGATGTGCAACCAGGGGCCGTGCAGGAGAATGGAACTGCACAGTAACTGCACAGGAACATGGAACTGCGCAGAACCTGCACAGGAACATGGGACTGCACAGGAACATGGAGCTGCACAGTAACTGCACAGGAACATGGAGCTGCACAGTGACTGCACAGGAACATGGAACTGCGCAGAACCTGCACAGGAACATGGGACTGCACAGGAACATGGAACTGCGCAGAACCTGCACAAGAACATGGGACTGCACAGGAACATGGAGCTGCACAGGAACATGGAACTGCACAGTAACTGCACAGGAACATCGAACTGCACAGTAACTGCACAGGAACATGGAACAGCGCAGAACCTGCACAGGAACATGGGACTGCACAGGAACATGGAGCTGCACAGTGACTGCACAGGAACATGGAACTGCACAGTAACTGCACAGGAACATGGAGCTGCACAGAAACATGGAACTGCACAGTAACTGCACAGGAACATGGAACTGTGCAGAACCTGCACAAGAACATGGGACTGCACAGGAACATGGAGCTGCACAGAACCTGCACAGGAACATGGAACTGCACAGTAACTGCACAGGAACATGGAGCTGCACTGAACCTGCACAGGAACATGGGACTGCACAGAACCTGCACAGGAACATGGAGCTGCACAGTAACTGCACAGGAACATGGAGCTGCACAGTAACTGCACAGGAACATGGAGCTGCACAGGAACATGGAACTGCACAGAAACTGCACAGGAACATGGAGCTGCACAGTAACATGGAACTGCACAGAACCTGCACAAGAACATGGAGCTGCACAGTAACTGCACAGGAACATGGAGCTGGACAGTAACATGGAACTGCACAGTAACTGCACAGGAACATGGAGCTGCACAGTAACATGGAACTGCACAGAACCTGCACAAGAACATGGAGCTGCACAGTAACTGCACAGGAACATGGAGCTGGACAGTAACATGGAACTGCACAGTAACTGCACAGGAACATGGGACTGCACAGAACCTGCACAGGAACATGGGACTGCACAGGAACATGGAGCTGCACAGTAACTGCACAGGAACATGGAGCTGGACAGTAACATGGAACTGCACAGTAACTGCACAGGAACATGGGACTGCACAGAACCTGCACAAGAACATGGAGCTGCACAGTAACTGCACAGGAACATGGAGCTGGACAGTAACATGGAACTGCACAGTAACTGCACAGGAACATGGGACTGCACAGAACCTGCACAGGAACATGGAGCTGCACAGTAACTGCACAGGAACATGGAGCTGCACAGGAGCTGTACAGGAACATGGAACTGCACAGAACCTGCACAAGAACATGGAGCTGCACAGTAACTGCACAGGAACATGGAGCTGGACAGTAACATGGAACTGCACAGTAACTGCACAGGAACATGGGACTGCACAGGAGCTGTACAGGAACATGGAACTGCACAGGAGCTGTACAGGAACATGGAACTGCACAGAACCTGCACAGGAACATGGAACTGCACAGAACCTGCACAGGAACATGGAGCTGCACAGTAACTGCACAGGAACATGGAGCTGGACAGTAACATGGAACTGCACAGTAACTGCACAGGAACATGGGACTGCACAGGAGCTGTACAGGAACATGGAACTGCACAGGAGCTGTACAGGAACATGGAACTGCACAGGAGCTGTACAGGAACATGGAGCTGCACAGGAGCTGTACAGGAACATGGAGCTGCACATGATGGATCCCATGTATGAGCAGAATCTCTCACAGTGTCTATCACAGTGTCTGAGCTGGAAAAGTGTACTCAAACTTCAGAGGTCAAACGTCACAGACGAGCAGCTAAAAATATATTTAATTTCATATTATTTAGAAGACGCACCAAATGTATAAAAAACTGAAACAATACAATACAAATGAACTTTTACAAAACTGTAAATTTACCATATGTGCATAAGAAAAAGTAAACGCATAGGTGTGTGCATCATAAATAAGAACCACAAAAAGATCAGCAGCAGCTGAAATGGTCAGCTAATTTTAATCAGGTAGGGCTTCTGTTCTACTGGCCCAGAATGCATTGCAACATCATAGAGCGCAGCATGATCTGTCCAACTGTCTGAGTCTGGACTTACACTGGCCTACAGAATTCTGAATAACAGGGGAATCAAGAGGACTATTTCATTATACGGCAAGAAACTGGTGCAGTGGTAATTATAACACACACGCACACACACACACACACTCCCTCTCTTAAATAGCACACACCCACGAGGGCCTTGGGGCCGGGACGGTCCGGGTTTGGGTCTCACGCTGAATGCGGCCGCAGTTCTCCCCCGGCGGGGGAGCCGGACCGCACGGGAACGCCAGCTTCGCGCTCGAGCCGTTCTGAGCACGCTCAGATGAGCGCCTGCAGCTCTCCGTCGCTCAGCTGGTTCACCTCCATGATGCGCCGCAGGTGACGGGCGTAGCGGTCCCGATCCCGCAGGAAGTGAGGTAATCGAGTGTGTGCCAACACCGCCAAGTCCCTCAGCCGCTCCACGTCCTCGTATGACACCTTCGCATGACACACACACACACACACAGCCATGCTGCAGTCCATCAAGACGTACAGGTAAGTCACCACACCACTGAGGCCAGTGGCGTGGACAAACTGAACAGAAGAATTGGTAGTGTTGTTCAAATAAAGCATTTGAGCCCGGTCTGGACTGCACAGGTCACATGAGTGTGTCACATGACCGCACCCACCTTCCCCAGCGACATGAGCAGCTGGAAGTCGATGGTCTCTCTGTAGCGCAGCAGCTTCATAACCCCATCCAGGTACACCTGGTCCTTGCTGAAGCAGCCTGAGCACACAGGGAAACGCAAGAGTGACCGTTTCACAACCATTTCACAACCATTTCACAACCATCTGTCAACTGTTTCACAACCATCTGTTTTATAGAGACTTAACACCCACTCACAATAACAATAATAATGATAATAATATAAAAAGAATAATCTTCGTATTAACACTCTTGATATTGTGACGTAGCGTATAAAGACCCAGCCCTACACAGGCCTGTAAGGGGGGGCAGGCCCTGGTTACCAGGCCGGTCGGTGTGGGGGGGGGGGGGGGGGGACAGGCGCTGGTTACCAGGCCGGTCGGTGTGGGGGGGGGCAGGCGCTGGTTACCGGCCAGTCGGTGTGGGGGGGGGGGGTAGCGCTGGTTACCGGGCGGTCGGTGTGGGGGGGGGCAGGCGCTGGTTACCAGGCCGGTCGGTGAGTGGGGGGGGCAGGCGCCTGGTTACCGGGCCGGTCGGTGTGGGGGGGGGGGGGCAGGCGTGGTGGGTGGTGGGGGGGGGGGGGGGGGGGGGGAGGCGCTGGTTACGGGCGGTCGGTGTGGGGGGGGGGCAGGCGCTGGTTACCGGCCGGTCGGTGTATGGGGGAGGGCAGGCGCTGGTTACCAGGCCGGTCGGTGAGTGGGGGGGGCAGGCCTGGTTACCGGGCCGGTCGGGTGGGGGGGGGGGGGGCAGGCGCTGGTTACTGGGCCGGTCGAGTGTGGGGGGGGGGGGCAGGCGCTGGTTACCGGGCCGGTCGGTGTGGGGGGGGGGGCAGGCGCTGGTTACCAGGCCGGTCGGTGAGTGGGGGGGGTGCTGGTTACCGGGCTGGCCGGTGTACGCCTGGCCCCTCTTGGCCCGGATGCAGTAGTCCCAGCGGGTGTTGGGGTCGCTGACGAAGCGCTGGAGGTCCTGGAAGAGGTCGGCGAAGGCGAGCTGGCTGGCCTGGTGCACGGTGTAGTACAGCAGGGCGGCACGCCACAGCGTGGGGTCCTTGCGGTGAAGCACGCTGTGCAGGCTGGCCAGGCCCTCCTCCGTGGGATTGGGGGGGCGCAGGTTCAGAGCGTGCCGCGCCGACGCGTTCGCCCACGGCTGCTGCCCGTTGTTCATCCCCCGGAAGTAGTGGGTGCCTGGCGACGTGAGACATGGACATGAGCCACAGGTGAAACAAAGGTGAGACGCAGGTGAGACAGACTTGTCTCAACAAGTGTTTTAATCTTGAAGTGATGAAACTCTTTTTTGTTTTTCTCTCAAGTAGAAAATATCAGGTCTGTTTAAATCACTGATTGCTTGCTAAATGAAATTTAGATTACTCTAATCTAAATGAGCCAAACTGTCTCACCTCATTGGCAATACTTCTGTCTTATTTAGCAATAAAGTAACATAAGATTTTAAGTGTAAATATGACTAAAATACTTGTTGAGACAGGCTTGTTTTTTTGTTTTTGCAGTGTGAGCCGGACGGAGGGCGGAACTGAGGCGGATTTGAGACAGGTGAGGTGGAAAGCATGCAGGTGTGGGATGCACGCATTGCCACGGTGTGGCCGGCGGGCAGCAGGGGGCGCTGTGGGTACCGATCTCGTGCCGCAGCAAGCCCTCCAGCCAGAACTCGCGGGCGGTGGAGACATTGATGGTCAGAATGGAGCGGGTGCTCATCACTGTCATGGATGCCCTGGAGAGGAGGTCCTCTGACAGGTGCACTACCACCTGACCGGGGGGGTTGGCCGGGGGGGTGGGGATGAGAGATGTTTGTCCTGAACACCATGTTCCCACCTCCATCCTCCAAATAACCCTCATACCTTCAGTTACATCTGTAAACCTGTCCCAGCACACACGAACACACACACACACACACACAGACATGCACAGACACGCACACACACAGACATGCACACACGCACGCACATGCACACACACACACACACACACACACACATGCATACATACGCACACACACAGACCGCGCACGCACACACACACGCACACTCCTCACCTCTCCCACACAACCCTCCTTCTCCATGTACTTCTTGACATAACTCTTGATTCTGTTTTTGGGGAGAAGGCTCCCCCCGGTGGCCAGCTCAAACTTCTCATAGCTGCTGTACCTACGCAGGGCCTGCTCCAAGATCCGCACCGCCTGGAACACAGGGAGGAGCCTGTTACCACGGAAACCCTGTGTCACCAAGGGGCCCGAGGCTCAGGTCCACAGAGGTCATTCAGTATTAGCTGTGCCTTAGACCTGTGTATTAACAATGTCTTACCTGTGATATGCACCTGGGTCATGAACCACATGTATTACCTGTGCTACAAAGCTGTGCATTGCCTGTGCTCTAAAGCTGTGCATTACCTGTGCTATATAGCTGTGCATTACCTGTGCTATAAAGGTGTGTATTACCTGTGCTATACATCTGTGCATTACCTGTGTTATAAAGGTGTGTATTACCTGTGCTATACAGCTCTGCATTACCTGTGTTATAAAGGTGTGTATTACCTGTGCTATACAGCTCTGCATTACCTGTGTTATAAAGGTGTGCATTGCCTGTGCTATACAGCTGTTCATTACCTGTGCTATAAAGCTGTGCATTACCTGTGTTATAAAGGTGTGTATTACCTGTGCTATAAAGCTGTGCATTATCTGTGCTATAAAGGTGTGTATTACCTGTGCTATACAGCTGTGCATTACCTGTGTTATAAAGGTGTGTATTACCTGTGCTATACAGCTGTGCATTACCTGTGTTATAAAGGTGTGTATTACCTGTGCTATACAGCTCTGCATTACCTGTGTTATAAAGGTGTGTATTACCTGTGCTATACAGCTGTGCATTACCTGTGTTATAAAGGTGTGTATTGCCTGTGCTATACAGCTGTGCATTACCTGTGCTATAAGGCTGTGCATTACCTGTGCTATAAAGCTGTGCATTACCTGTGCTATAAAGCTGTCCATTACCTGTGTTATAAAGGTGTGCATTACCTGTGCTATAAAGCTGTGCATTACCTGTGTTATAAAGGTGTGCATTACCTGTGCTATACAGCTCTGCATTACCTGTGTTATAAAGGTGTGTATTGCCTGTGCTATACAGCTGTGCATTACCTGTGTTATAAAGGTGTGTATTGCCTGTGCTATAAAGCTGTTCATTACCTGTGCTATAAAGCTGTGCATTACCTGTGTGAGGAAGCGATTGGAGGCCGTGTTGTAGCGCTCCAGCATGGCTGAGGAGACTGGGTGGCTGTACTCAAAGTGCGGGTTGTAGGTGAAGTCGGACAGGAAGAACTTGGCCTTCTCCTGCTCGAGGTTGCAGGGCTTGACCGTGGCGAAGACGCAAGGCTTCCTGAAGCCGGCCTCCACCTCGCTCTCCACCCCCCCTTCCCCCAGCAAGGGCAGGTCCACGCAGAGCGCTGAAAACCGGGTTGCCAGGGAGATCCCCGTCACCGTCAGGTCATTGCCACTGTGCCTGAGGGTGTGGGCTGAGCCACAACTGGCACTGCTCAGCAGGGACTGTGTAGCCGCCCTGAGCTTTCTCTGTGATGTGCACGTGGGGTTCATGGCAGCCACCCTGCACTTTATTTCTCCCTCCAACTCCTCTTCCTCCTCATCCCTCCCTCCCACCTGCTTGTTCAGCAGGGGCCTGTTGTGGCAGCCGGTCTCTGCAGCCAAGAAGTCCAACAGCGCACAGCTGCCGGGCTCCTCCTTTACCGCGAACACCTGGCGCAACGGCCTCTCCATCGGGTGGTGCAGCTCCTCCTCGCGCTGCTCCAGGTCTGCCTAGAGGGGGCACGTTTCTGAGAGAGAGATAGAGAGATTCTCACAGGGGGGCAGTTGAGATTTGATGGATTAAAAAATTTGAATTTCAATTGCAAATACCAATCAGCGGTTTTACGGGCATGACGAACACTTCAGTGTATGCAGTCTATGAGCTAGTATTCCCTGAACACGTACATAATGACGACACAACAGCACGAGATCACTAAAAAAAAATAATAAGTTGTGTGACAGTGGTATTGGCAGAACGAGTGAATTTCAGTGTCTGTAGTAGCAGTAAGTGCTACGTGTATTTTAGTACTTATTTCCAAATAGTTATTTCCAGATTCTTCCTGCAACTTCAAGCGCATTAACAGCGATCTCCAAGGCATCGCTAATCCGACTTGTTTGTCGGCTCGTCTCTTCCTCCTACACACTTGTAATTTACAGTGCAAATAAAGTAACTGTGGAACATCTCTCACCGTGCTATGCATCGAATAGTTTAGTATTTAAAATACTTCCTTTAATTAGCCATTGAGGGAAATAGTGATATATGTACCTACCAGTTACTTTTATTAATTCGAACATTAATTTCGGTCACCATGAAACAATCTAGGTTCTTTCGCTATTTTAGCTAGCTAGCTAACTGTCTTGTCGTGTCTTACGGTGAACAGATCAGTTTTTTATACGGAGAGCGCAAGCTTGCCAAGCAACTCTGAACTTTGCGTTGAAGCCAATGTGCGACTGGGAGGCAAGTCCAGCGCGCGAGTGGGAATATATACAGTCTATGGAATATACGCGTCCGCTGTTGCCGAGCCAATCACAATGACGTCACAGTCCCTTTCCGAAGTGCGCCCAGTAAAACGTTTGCTGATGTTGTTTTCAGATAAGCGGAAAAGGCCGTGCAGACCGACTCCGTGTTCTTGTATTTCTCGATGGTCCCCACTCTTTAACTGATAAGTTAAATATTCGTGGCATGCGGTCTGACTGGCTATGTCTGACCATTTTCCATTGCAGGAAGGACGTGTACCTATGTACAAACAGCGCAACCTTATCTGTCCACATAAAGAGCAAGTTACTCAGGACTTATGACATCTTTGATAGAACTCTATACATCATCTTGATCATAAAACCTGCTGACCGCTTCAGGACAGCTGTGGCTGTAGCTACCAATGACGAGCTAACATGGTCAATGTGTTCCTAAAAAACCTAACATACTCGTCTAACTAGATTTTGGCCCTGGTGACTGGTGAGAGACATACTTTGAAATTATTGAATATTTGCGATATGTAATTAGTTTTGCACTAGAAGAAGTGGATTGTGAACAGCATTTATTTATTTATTTTGGACAGATTACAGTCCTGGGCTATGTTATCCTGCATTCTTAAAGAGATACTTGTTAAAGGAAAGCAAATGTACCCTAATGGATGCAAGTTTGCTGTTTCCCTAAACATTACATGTGATTTTCCTGAGCCTGGTCGAAATGCACACTCTGTTCTCAGACCAGGTGCATGGTGGCACAGTGGTACACTATAGTTTCCTCCCACGGTGGTTTCCTCCCACAGTCCTGGTAGGCAGGTAGTGCGAATTTGAAACTTTAAAATACTCATAGGTATGAGTGCGTGAATGAATGGCGTGTGTGTTCTGCAGCCTGTCCATGGTGTATTCCTACCTCTTGCCCCTGCGACCCTGCACAGGATATGCAGGCAAGGTAATGGATGGATACACTCACGTGCAAGGAATTCTTACAAGGGCAAAACCTTAGAACACAGTGCAAAATACAACTGGACACAAATTACAAGGTGACACATAATTCTATTATCCGTACAGTAGGCATTTATCATGTTGCAGTACCCCTATTTTGCAAAAAGTTAATTACAAGCCCAGGGAAAAGGACACATAACATAATGCCCAATACAAAGACATGCAGTTTAGATCAGATTTTCAAATTGACATTGTAGCAGTAAAGGTGAAAATGGGAATAAAAATACTTGTGTTTTTGGGCAAAGTGTTATTCCCAGCCTCAGAAGTGTTGTGCAGACTGTATATTAACAAAATCCGGTACATGGAGCAAGAAGTGTGCTGAATAAGTGTGACTCATCACACTTCACATTTCCAAACACGTTGATACATTTTAAATTTAAAACTGGACAAAAATTCAGTTTGTACACATCAAGAACAAATACAGTACCCACAATATGGTTTTAACACCATCAGCTCTTACACAAAATACCTGTTTGTTGTTTTTGTCTTTAAAGAGGACCAGATCCGTATCCACATCGCAGGCATTCATTAGCATGATAGTAAAACATTGCATTTATATAGCACTTTTCTAGATGCTCAGAGTGCTTTACAGTGATCAGGGGGAACTCACCTCATCCACCACCAATGTGTAACACCCACCTGGGTGATGCACGGCAGCCATTTTGCGCCAGAATGCTCACCACACATCAGCTAAGGGAGAGAGCAATTTTTAACTAATTAAATGAGGGGACGATTAGGTGGCAGGTTGAAGGCCACGTTGCTAATTTAGCTAGGACACCGGAGAACCCCATACTCATTGGGTGTCATTGGGTCTTTAATGACCAGAGTGAGTTGGTTTAACGTCTCATCCGAAAGAAAATGAATTGTCATTTGTTTCAAATTAACGTCTCATCCGAGTATGAGACAACTGACAATTAATATTTTCTATAGACCGAAGACATAACGTCAAAATCTCATTCATCAGACGTACGTGCTGACATGTTGCCATTATATCAATAATATCCGAAATACATCTGAAATATAAAGGGGTTAACTCACTAACCGACTATTTGCAGGGTGAGACTGTCCCATATTAGAAAGCTATATTTTCTAATTATAGCCATAGGTCAAAAGCATTGATTTAAAACTCATATAAACGCTGTTAACGTGCAACTGAAGGTATCAAACGAAGAAAAGTATGACGACAAGAACAAGGAAACTGGCATCACGATAATAATAAATGTAAAAAGGAGTTATTCACGAAAAATGAAGTAATTTCATATCACGTGCTCATAAACATGTTTACGGTTTGTTTGAGCAAATCAGAAAAGTGGGAAGGCACTATAATACAATTCCGTAATTTCATAGGTCGTTCTTTCTGCCAACCACTTTGTCACGTGACAACTCCTTCTGGCGCCTGCGCAATGAACTGCAGCGCTGAAATTCAAATTTTGAACAGATGTTTGCGTGGAGCAGGGAGGGGAAACAACGCCTTTGCTCGATTGGAGAAGTTGAACAGTGAGACGAATAAGGAGGTCGCACAGGTCTAAATATTAGTCGGGAATGGATCCATTTACCGAGGTAAGATTTGTTTAATAAAATTGACGGTAATTAGTTAACATTAGTTTATTTTTGACAGTATATAGTGTGTTTCAACCGACCCATGCCACGCAGTAGCGTTGTAGCTAGGTAGCATCATTGCCAAGCTAAGTTAAATGGCTTATGCCGTGCATTTGAGAAACCAACTGAGTTATTATTTGTTCTACTAGTATGGCTGTTATGAACGGACGCGCTACTTTATTGAGGTGTTGGGAAATGTGTTGTCTTGGTGCTAAACTAAATTTGTTTTGATCGCTGCAAATCTAGCTGGCCTGCTGGTGAACGTTGGCTAGTTTGCTAATCTAGGCATGCTAATCAATTTGATGGTATAGCCGGTTTTGCGAAACTTTTCGATGTAACAAAACTAGCGCTATGCTAGCGTTACCTTGCTGGTATATAAACCTTCGTATGGTGTTTGTTACTATGTTAGACTTAGCTACCATAGACTGTATAAAAATAGCTACCAAATTTAACGTTGCAGTTCCGTTACACTGAACATATTCTAGCTATCGATGCCAACCCATCTTATAACTGTTAGCTAACGTTACCTTTGTAAACTTATGATTATCTAACTGACTCGTCTTACAATTAAGTTAATTGGATAGCTAAAAAATAACATTAAGTTAGGCTCACAAAGAGTCAGAATTTTCCGCCATGCTAATTTGCATGACCAGTCCTTCAGATATGTCCGCTCGCCCTGTCCGGAAAGCTATCAGACTGAAAAGCAAGCGATCATGTATTCCCATAGGGAGTTTCCCGTCGGTTGATCGCTTCTAGCTCTATTCTTCCTCCTCTAAAGGATCAAGCAGCGCCAAATCGCTGGACATTTTAGCATTAGTATCAACAAAATTGTTTAGGTCAACGTGCACAGCTGATGGGGTCCAGGAGCCCCGAAGCACTTCCATAATTGGTAGTGAATGTGCAGCTTTCACACCAACAGCGGAATCTGGGACGCGTGCCAGCTGTAGCACTGTTAGAAACATGCGATGACAAGATGGAAATTTGAATGTTTTTCAAAAAATGGTGCGGACCTTTTTTTTCATGGTATCAAGCTGTAAATAACAAGACTTATTTCTAGCTAGATTCCATGCATGCTGCATCATCAAATACCAATGCATGTATATCCATTGAACGTTAACCCTAACTTTGGGCTTTGTTTTCGGATTGGTCGCACAGCAAAAGCATTGGTCACACAGCAAAAGTTGAATCATCTGCAGCGTAGGAACTAGGATATTCTTGATGACGATTAATTTTTTGTAATTAGTTATTTTGCTGCTTGGACTCCAAGCTGCCTCACTTCCAATGGGCGTTTTGGAAAAAGCGTCTCGTCGAGCCGGTAGGATTTGAGTTTTAGGGACATGACGTCACCACGCCCATTCCACAGCCGTGACACCCACACCTCAAACTGACATTTCCACACTGCCTTGTGAACTAGCCCGCGGAAAAATCAGTAATGTCCTTTTTTCCCTCCAGCTCCTTCGAGCACGGCTGTAAATCTTTGGGCTGCTGTGTGTAGACCTGCAGATGTTTTTATTTGAAAGGAGAGCGAGGCATGCTGGTCCCTTTTTCCACAAAGTCTGTTTTTAACTGTACGTTCTGTAGCCTACATTTGGGTAATTTTAATGGAATGCATGCCCTGTCACATATACAAGGATATTGTGGTTGAATTTAACAGAGGTGTGACTCAAATTGGCTTAAACTGAGTATGTTTTAGCACTTATTTGCAGATTGCAGACTCTGTCGTTTCTTGCTTTTGCTCAGCACTTAATTTATCTTAAGGTAGCCTTTGATTGCAGTTAGCTGTCCTAACTTGCTTTCTTGGGTCTGAACTGGTTAGAGTTTATCGAGTGAAAGCCAGCAACGCTCTAGACCAGGTTAGGTTATTGACCCTGGGTTGAGCTCGTTAGCAGCTGGTTAGCAACCAGGCTTGGCTGTTAGGCAGCAGGTTTAGGGTTAGGGTTAGACCCTGGGGCTCTGCCAGACCAGGTTTAGGCAGACCTGGTTTAGGCAGACCAGGCTTAGGCAGACCTGGTTTAGGCAGACCAGGTTTAGGCAGACCAGGTTTAGGGTTAGACCCTGGGGCTCTGGCAGACCTGTTTTAGGCAGACCTGGTTTAGGCAGACCAGGCTTAGGCAGACCAGGCTTAGGCAGACCTGGTTTAGGCAGACCTGGTTTAGGCAGACCAGGTTTAGGCAGACCAGGTTCGAAACCTTTAGCGTTTACAGCGAGTGAACCATTCTTTTTAGTTGTGGTCATTTGTGAAGGCAATGAGTTATCCTGGAATGTGTGATATAGACAACAGGGTTAGGGTTAGGGTTTTTTAGTTTTTTTAGTTGTGGTCATCTTGTGAAGGCAATGAGTTATCCTGGAATGTGTGATATAGACAACAGGGTTAGGTGCGTGGTACTCATTTTCTGTCTTCCATTATCTAGATGTTATAACTAAAATGTAGTCAGAAGTGTGGACACCTGACATCCAACATCTCATCCAAAATTATGGGCATTTCAGGGCTCTAATATTTTTTCCAAGGAGCACACATGCTCCGAAGCTGAAAGATTTAGAAGTGCAAAAATGCATCCTAATTAGTAGTTGTGCTCCCAAATTATTTTGCTACTTAGCACACATCAATTTTCAGGAGCAAATGCTCCTAAAATGGGAGCCCTGCATTTATGGAGTTGGACCACCCTTTGTTGCTATAACAGCCTCCACTCTCCTGGGAAGGCTTTATATTAGATGTTAGAGAATTACTGCAGGGATTTGCTTCCATTCAGCCAGAACTGCATTATTGAGGCCTGACATTGAGTGGATGAATTAGGCCTGGCTCACAGTTGGCTTTCCTATTGCTCCCAAAGGTGTAGGATGGGGTTGAGGTCAGTGCTCTGTGCAGGCCGGTCAAGTTCTTCCACACCGTTCTCAATAAGACAATTTCTGTATGGACCTCACTGTGTGCCCGGGGGCACTGTCTTGCTGAAACAGGAAAGGGCCTTTCCCAAACTGTTGTGGAAGCACAGAATCGTCTAGAATGTGATTGTATGCTTTTGCATTAATAATATTTGCCTTCACTGGAACTAAGGGGCTAAGCCCAAACCCTGAAAAACAGCCCCAGACCAAGGGGTGTCCAGATACTTTTGGTCCTATTGTGTAGTTAGTAGGTAAACTGAGCACTAGGAACAACTTAGTCAGGAAAATGGCGAGTGTTGTTAGGCTGAATGGCCTGTTCTCGTTGTCATGGTGTGTTTTTCCCATGGCGCGCAGGTTTTTCCCTAACCCTGTTCTCGTTGTCATGGCGTGTTTGTTTTCCGTGTGGCAGAAGCTTCTGGAACGCACGCGGGCGCGCAGGGAGAACCTACAGAAGAAGATGGCCGACCGACCGACGCCGGCCAGCCGGCAGATGGCCAAGCGAGCGCGCGAGCCGCTGGGGGAGACCAACGGGCTGAGCGAGATGGCGGCCGCCGGTGGTGAGCCCTTCCTCTTCCTCACTGTGTCCAGGGGGAGGCGCTGTGCTTCCCGCCAAAGCACCGCCACGGCGTTTCGTCTTCAGCGCGAGGTTCCGCTCAACCGGCGGTTCCTCACCTGGGGCGTGTGGTCGCACTGTGTGTCCTGGTTTTTGTTCCATCTGTAATTGTACCCTCCCTCATATAACAACTGATAATTAGTCTTGATTGGTCGTCCCTCTGTCCCCACCCACAGCCCCGCCCACCACCAAGCCATCCCCGTCCAAGCGCAGGTGCTCGTCTGAAAACGAGCACCCGGTCGCCGGTGCAGAGAACCGAGAGCCGGTGGTTGCCATGCCAATCGAGCCCCTAACGGACAAGAAGCCCCCACTGGGGCCCGTGACTCTTCGCCCCGTCTCCTCACTGGAGAGAGAGGATGTTGTCTCCGCCTCCTCACAGGCGCGACACACCGTTCGCTTTGCCCCCTCAGTGGAGAAGGAGGCTGTTGGCCCCACCCCCTCAGTGGAGAAGGAGGCTGTTGGCCCCACCCCCTCAGTGGAGAGAGAGGCTATTGGCCCCGCCCCCTCAATGGAGAGAGAGGCTGTTCGCCCCGCCCACTCAGTGGAGAGAGAGGTGATTCGTCCTGCCCCTGAGATGGACCAAAGCAGAGATGCTGGCCCCGCCCCGTCCGGCATGAAGTCCCGTCTGCAGAGACTGGCTGCACAGAGACAGCACTGGGACAATGACGGTACAACAGCACAGTCTCACACAGCACTGAGTGTACAACAGGGCAGTCTCACACAGCACTGAGATTGCAACGGCACAGTCTCACACAGCACTGAGTACAACAGCACAGTCTCACGCAGCACTGAGTGTACAACAGGGCAGTCTCACACAGCACTGAGTACAACAGCACAGTCTCACGCAGCACTGAGTGTACAACAGGGCAGTCTCACACAGCACTGAGTACAACAGCACAGTCTCACACAGCACTGAGTGTACAACAGGGCAGTCTCACACAGCACTGAGTACAACAGCACAGTCTCACACAGCACTGAGTGTACAACAGGGCAGTCTCACACAGCACTGAGAGTGCAACAGGGCAGTCTCACACAGCACTGAGTGCAACAGCACAGTCTCACGCAGCACTGAGTGCAACAGCACAGTCTCGCACAGCACTGAGAGTGCAACAGGGCAGTCTCGCACAGCGCTAAGGGTGCAACAGGGCAGTCTCGCACAGCACTGGGACACTGAGTGTACAACAGGGCAGTCTCACACAGCACTGAGTACAACAGGGCAGTCTCACACAGCACTGAGTGCAACAGCACAGTCTCACAGCACTGAGAGTGCAACTGCACAGTCTCAAACAGCACTGTGTACAACAGCACAGTCTCAAACAGCACTGTTTACAACGGGGCAGTCTCACACAGCACTGAGTGCAACAGCACAGTCTCACAGCATTGAGAGTGCAACTGCACAGTCTCAAACAGCACTGTGTACAACAGCACAGTCTTACACAGCACTGAGTGTACAACAGGGCAGTCTCACATAGCACTGAGGGTGCAACAGCACAGTCTCACCCAGCACTGAGTACAACAGCACAGTCTCACAACACTGAGTGTAAAACAGGGCAGTCTCACACAGCACTGAGTGTGCAACAGGGCAGTCTCACACAGCACTGAGACACTGAGGGTACAACAGCACAGTCTCACACAACACTGAGTACAACAGCACAGTCTCACAGCACCTAGTGTACAACGGCGCAGTCTCACACATCACTGAGACTGCAACAGCACAGTCTCACACAGCACAGAGTGCAACAGTACAGTCTCACAGCACCGAATGTACAACGGCACAGTCTCACACATCACTGAGACTGCAACAGCACAGTCTTACACAGCACTGAGTACAACAGCATAGTCTCGCACAGCACTGAGTGTGCAACAGGGCAGTCTCACACAGCACTGAGACACTGAGGGTACAACAGCACAGTCTCACACAACACTGAGTACAACAGCACAGTCTCACAGCACCTAGTGTACAACGGCGCAGTCTCACACATCACTGAGACTGCAACAGTACAGTCTCACACAGCACAGAGTGCAACAGTACAGTCTCACAGCACCGAATGTACAACGGCACAGTCTCACACATCACTGAGACTGCAACAGCACAGTCTTACACAGCACTGAGTACAACAGCATAGTCTCGCACAGCACTGAGAGTGCAACAGCACAGTCTTACACACCACTGAGTACAACAGCATAGTCTCGCACAGCACTGAGAGTGCAACAGGGCAGTTTCGCACAGCACTGAGACTGCAACAGCACAGTCTTACACAGCACTGAGTACAACAGCATAGTCTCGCACAGCGCTGAGTACAACAGCATAGTCTCGCACAGCACTGAGTACAACAGCATAGTCTCGCACAGCACTGAGAGTGCAACAGGGCAGTCTCGCACAGCACAGAGTGCAACAGGGCAGTCTCGCACAGCACAGAGTGCAACAGGGCAGTCTCGCACAGCACAGAGTGCAACAGGGCAGTCTCGCACAGCGCTGAGAGTGCAACAGGGCAGTCTCGCACAGCACTGGGACACTGAGGGTACAACAGGGCAGTCTTATTCTCATGATGCTGATAGTACAGCTGGAAAGTCGCACACATTTTGACCCTAATGGTACAGCAGGACGGGGGTACAGCAGGACAGTCTCAAGGATCGTGCCAGTCATATGAATTCGGTCCAATTGATTGTTCTTGTCTTTGGTTCATGAATGTGAATATCTAAGTAAAGATGTTTCTTGCCCCCCCCCCCCAGCTCCCTCTGATGTTGTGGACAGCACCCATGTCCTGCTCTCCCCAATGAAGACACACAGACAGGAAGCAATCGCAGCTGCCTCTGTCGACCTCGCCCCCGTCTCCACGGAGACGCCTGTGGGGAGGCGCGGCCGGCTGGCCAACCTCGCGGCCGTGATTGGCTCCTGGGAGGACGACCTCGCCCCTCCGGGCCGAGACAATGCACAAGCACAGCCTGGTACCGCCTGTGTCCCTGCTCCGGGCCCCGCTTCGGGCCCCGCTCCGGCCCCCGCCGCCACCAAACCCAGCTCTGCGCCCCGGCCCACGCACGCCAGCCAGTCCGCCCCGGCTCCGCACCAGGTGGGCCTGACGAGCACCGCCGCCAAAAACTGCTGCTTTACCCAGCGCTGCTGCTGTCTGCCCTGGGAGAGTGTGTGTGTCCGTGTGTCCGTGTGTCCGTGTGTGTGTGTGTCCGTGTGTGTGTGTGTCCGTGTGTCCGTGTGTCCGCGTGTCCGTGTGTCCGTCCGTGCGTGTGTGTGTGTGCGTGTCCGCGTGTCCGTGCGTGTCCGCGCGCGTGTGTGTGTCCGCGCGCGTGTGTGTGTCCGCGCGTGTGTCCGCGCGTGTGTGTTATGCACGTTTTGGTGTCATTTTGAGTATTTGGATTAGATTTTGTGCGCGCTGTAGATTGAAGCTTTCCAGACGTTTCTTTTTTTCTTCTGTGGTGGTGTTCAGTTTGCCTGGGTGGGTATGAGCCATGTGGGGTGTGCCTAATTTTTGTGGGTCTTCCTCTGTGCGGTTCGCAGGCACCCCAGTCTCCCCTGAAGTCAGCCAGGGCGGGCCTACCTGAGCCCCGGTGTGTCCCCCAGGTGGGGGCGGGCGTGTCCTCTAGCCCCCAGAAGATCTTCCTGTCTGGTGGCCCTGCTGCACTGCATTCTGGGAGGGCCCTCACTGGCAGTCCCCAGAAGGCGGGTCCCTCACCTGTGTCTGCGTCTCAGACTCCCCCAAAAAGCCAGTGGCCCGCCCGGGACAGGCCCAGCCCCGCCAAGCCTCAGCTCTCCACCAAGCCCATCGCCACAGCGACAGCCACACCTCTGCTAAAAGGAGGAGCGGGAACCACAGGTGAGTCGCTGTTCCACCTGGGGCGCGTTCCGCCCCGACAAAACGTAGCAAAGCATTTATTTGAACACCCTGTTGTGTTATGCAAGCATTGCAAGAAGGCCATTCTTTGCTTTCTTTTCGAAGAATTTTTGGAGCTTGATGAAATCGGTTTAAATACGTGTTTAATACTATAAAATACTTACGACAAACATGTCGTCTAATGTCTTCAAATGTTGCATACACCCAGCTGCAGCGGACGCATTTCTAAAGGACTTCAGTTGGATCCATTGTGCTCACTGCCTTTTTAATACAGCGGGGTTTATATACACGTCGCTGCTGATTGGGTAACACCTCTGACACGCCCACCAAACGAGAGAAAACGTACCTCAAAGCCCGTTGCACACCCTTTCACACCGTTACGAGGAAACATGTCGTTCAACCCGAAAACCGTAGCAAAATGGTGCACACCGTTTTCAGACTGAACGTGCCCCTGTTCTCAGTGTGCAGCATTGGTGGATATATCAGCACACGGCAGTCTTATTGGATGACGAGCAAGGAAAATGCCATCCTATTGGTTGACAAGGGAAGGGTAGGGTAGTACTATTGGTACAGAAAAGACGGCGAAGTAGATTATCATCATCATCATCGATATGAAGCTCTTTGCAAACATGTTTCGTGTTGGGGACAGTCGATTGGTCCCAGAAGCAGTGCATTGTGGGAAATGTCCCTCATGCTGTGACCCTGTTCTCTGCAGGGGTGAAGTCCTTCCTGGAGCGTTTTGGCGAGAGGTGCCAGGAGCGCTCCACCAAAAACTCCCCGTCCGCCCCCTGCGACGGCTCGACCTCTGTGACCTCTGTGACCCCCGGGACGCGGCTGGCGCAGGAACGGCTGCGCAACGCCCAGGTTGTCACAGCAACTGCCGACCTGGCCCTCAAGCAGAAACTGGTACGCTTCACAGGCTCTTCTAGCGAGAAGGGTGGCTTTGAAAATGCTCTGCATGTGCGCTCAAAATCTTACGCTGTCCTGTGTTTCAGGAGAGGGAGAACGAGCTCGCCCAAATCCGCAACCGGTTCCAGAAGGCCAACGTGTGGAAGAACAGCGACCGAGACGCCGGGGCTAAGGTTCGTAGGGCTGAGATTCATTGCTGTGCTAGGCTATGCTAGCAGTCTGATATGAGCTATTATGACTGGTGTAGCTGTACTAGGCTATGCTAACAGTCTGATATGAGCTATTATGACTGGTGTAGCTGTGCTAGGCTATGCTAGCAGTCTGCTATGAGCTATTATGACTGGTGTAGCTGTACTAGGCTATGCTAACAGTCTGATATGAGCTATTATGACTGGTGTAGCTGTGCTAAGCTATGCTAACAGTCTGATATGAGCTGTTATGACTGGTGTAGCTATGCTAAGCTCTGCTTGCAATCTTGTATGAGCTTGGCACAGAGGGTGTGGTTATGCTAAGCTATTCTCGCTATTACACGAGCTATTGTGGTGTAGCTGTGGTAGCTACCTCATGAGTTTGGGACAGAGGGTATAGCTATGCTAAGCTGTGCTTGCTATGTGATATGAGATGGGACAGAGTGTGTAGCTATGCTAAGCTGTGCTTGCTATGTGGTATAAGGTGGGACAGAGGGTGTAGCTATGCTAAGCTGTGCTTGCTATGTGGTATGAGATGGGACAGAGGGTGTAGCTATGCTAAGCTGTGCTTGCTGTGTGGTATGAGATGGGACAGAGGGTGTAGCTATGCTAAGCTGTGCTTGCTATGTGGTATAAGGTGGGACAGAGGGTGTAGCTATGCTAAGCTGTGCTTGCTATGTGGTATGAGATGGGACAGAGGGTGTAGCTATGCTAAGCTGTGCTTGCTATGTGGTATAAGGTGGGACAGAGGGTGTAGCTATGCTAAGCTGTGCTTGCTATGTGGTATGAGATGGGAAAGAGGGTGTAGCTATGCTAAGCTGTGCTTGCTATGTGGTATAAGGTGGGACAGAGGGTGTAGCTATGCTAAGCTGTGCTTATTATGTGGTATAAGGTGGGACAGAGGGTGTAGCTATGCTAAGCTGTGCTTACTGTGGGGTATGAGATGGGACAGAGGGTGAGCTTTGCTATGCTGTGCTAACTGTGGTATGAGATTCGGGACTGAGGGTGTAGCCATGCTATGCTGTGCTAACTGGTATGAGATTCGAGACTGAGGGTGTAGCCATGCTAAGCTGTGCTAACTGTCTATACCCCTGTAGGAGCAACATTCAGCCGAGCACAGGATTGTAGAGTCCCCGGTTAAGGAGGAAATCACAGCGCCACCTGTGGACACAAGGAGCACTGCTTCTACACCCAGTCCTAAAGGTGCACCATCTTTTCATTCCTACAGTATCTTTACCTCTCTCTGCCTTGCACTATTTCAGTGACATCATCACAATCACTCATATGACAGTTTTAGCATAGATTGTACAAAATCTCCAGATATTCTCTGCTCTCTACTTTAGTACAGACGATTCTGTTTGGTAGCTGTTTCTGATGCTGAGTTACTGTGTTGAACATACTGCAACAGAATCAGTTCTTCATTCTGTCACGCTTTCATTTTAATCAGACTCTCACTTCTCTTCCTGTGTTTTTGTTTTCAGAAGTAGCTCACCTGGAGCAAGCTGAGTTTTCAATGGAGAAGAGGTCTGAAGAATCTGGTGATGAGGATGATGGGGAGAGAGAGGTGCATGCTGGTATGTGGAGTCCAGTCTGTTAGACATTAGTGTTCAGGTTCGTCTGGTTTGAACATGCTGAAGTTCTGTAGGGTTGAGGCTGGGGTTTTGACTGGATGGCTGTACTTTGCTTTGATTGGATATTGACTGCTGCTCCATGGCAACCGTGATCTGATTTCACGATTTCCTGTAGTTGCAGCGGGCGAGGTTGTGCGTGAGGTTGAGATGAACGTGGATGAGCAGAACAGTTCTGAGGTCATTAACCAGCTGTTTGAAGGAGTCCTGGAGGAGAGCAAGGAACGGAGGGCTGAGGAGGAGGAGGAAGAGGATGAAGGTGAGGAGCAGGAGGGTGAAGAAGATGCCCTGAACATCTCCTCCATGTCCCTCCTTACTCCCCTGGCTGAAACCGTTGCTGCTGTGGTGAAGAGCCCAGAGATGAAGCTGCTGGTAGGTTCTTCTGAGAGGATGGAATTCTGGGAAATGCAGTGAAATATAAGAAACTCTGTAGTCAAACTCATCTGAAGGGGTTAAATACTGGCTGTGTCTCACCGAAGGCGGCTGCCTACATCCTTAGAAGTGAGCTCCCTCTGAATGTAGCGTCCTACCTGAAAAGGAATCTCCAAAGGCAACGGATTTGGGGTGCACTTTAAAGTCAGGATGACATCACAGAAAAGTAACAAGATCATTAGCAAGTTAGCTGGCTAGCTCACCGAGGCTTAAAAACATTACATACATTAATCGAGTGTATCAAATAATGAAAACGTGTTTTCTACATAACTACAATATTGTCGTTCACTGTTAACTTGTTCTTGTAAATGAGTTCCTCCTCTGCTGCTTTGCTGCTTTCAGCCACCAGTATTTTAACGGAAGTGAGAAGCCTGAGGTAACCACAAAGACCTCTGGGATATCCTATCAAATTAAGGATACATCTCATGCTGCCTTCTAGTTTAACCGAAATAAGGCACCTTCTGTTTGGGACATGCCTTCAAAAGCTGCATTCAGTTTGAGGCACAGCCATTGTGTGATTGTGAATTCTGTTAAAATGCTGCAGTCAGATATTAACCAGTGATAAATATGTAATAAGTCCTGGAGAATAATGGAGGGTACTTTAGGGGAAATAGTCCATTCAGATATAAACTCTGTACTGAAGAATTTACTACGGAGTAGGGTTGGGCCCATGTAAAAATGTTCAAATCGGCTTGATATTAAGCCAAATACCGGACCGGACATGTAATACCGAATTTTACCACTAGGCGTCGCACGTGACTTAGCTGCTTCGGAGTGGAACATAATGAGAGCCCATGAATGAGAGTGTAGCGGCTTTACCGTTGTCAAGCAAAACTCCGATTGGTAGTTCTATTTGGACCGTTGTTAAGCAAAAACCTGGTCGTTAATTCTATGAAAACAATGATGCTATCAAGAAAAAATAGTTCCTTCTCGGTTTATACCATACAATTAGCACCAATTTTGGTCATTACATTATTTAACAAAACTGCATGAAACCATAAGTCAATCAAAGTCATCTGCCTAGCACTGTCTTGCTTTTTAAATGGTGTGGTCGCGCAGTATAGACATAACATCTTTCTAAGACCATCTGAAATGGGTTTCGAATGCAAGCTAGCTTTATGAGAGGTTCGCTGTCACTTGTCACCTTGCCAATATTAAAATTCTTGGTTTTAGGTTAGAATGGTCTCACGGCATGCTTGTTATCCCGGCTAGCTAGCTAGCTAACTATTGAATTGTATTCAAAACAGCGGTTACTATAAACGCAATGGTTCACAAACATACTGATGAAAATGCGTCCGTAGCCATGCGTTAAATGCGTAACGCCTATTCTACTGTCCAAATAAGTGACGATTCCGATTTGTAAAGCTAGCAACAGTAACTAGAAATGTGATTCAACGTTGCCATCTGTGATTGTGAAATTGGACGTTGAAAACGGGAGGGGATGTAACACCAATTCAAAAGCGAAAGTTGCTGTTTAAACTGCTTTAGAATGCTGGATTTTGTAGCACATTGATTTTAGAACTGTTAAAAGGCCAAGGTGTCCCTTCACTGTGAAATAATGCCCACCCTTGGACCAATCAGAATCGAGTATTCAGCGAAGCCGTTGTATAACAAAATTGGATCTCCTTGTTGCCGGCCTCGCCACTAAATTGCGCACGGCCTGTCAATCTTTTTTTTTTGCACTCAGACACTATAGTGGCTCCGTTTAAAAAGAAACATAATATTACGTTAATCATGTTGTCATATTGTTTATTACTAATGTAATACAAGTTTGATTTAGCGCCGTCGGCACAGGTTGCTGATGTAGGCTACTTTTTCATTTGCCAGTAGGCTACGTCTCATAATGACAAATGCCGGTTCAGTCAGTTCACATAAAATCAAACCGGTTTAAGCTCGTACACCGGACCGGCAAAACCTGAAACCGACCCAACCCTACTACGGAGTATTTCCTTAGTAAAAGTGATTTGAAGTTCAGGAAGTGGCCAGAGGTCTCAAACATAAGCTGGATTTGCCGCTTAAAAGTCTTGATGCCAAAGCCTCACAGTGGCGGTGTGCTGGTTGAGTAAAAGTGTGTGCTGTTGAAGTGTGTGGGGTGCGGTGTGTGTTCATCAGCATTTAACCCCCCACTCCCCCCCCCCTACCCCCCGCCCTGCCGGCAGACCTCCACCCCCGCCGGCTCCTTCTGTGAGAAGAGCCGCACCCCCGACAGCGCACCCCGCCCTGGAAGGTTCCAGAGAGCCCGCGTTCTCCGTGCTGCTGAGGAAGAGGGGGGCCCAGGCGATGAGGACCAAAACCTACCCTACAGGTACCCCTAAATCTACCCTACAGGTACCCTGTACCCCTAAACCTACCCTGCAGGTACCCCTAAATCTACACTACAGCTACCCAAGTACCCCTAAATCTACCATACAGGTACCCCTAAATCTACACTACAGCTACCCCAGTACCCCTAAACCTATCCTACAGGTACCCCTGTACCCCTAAATCTACTGTACAGGTACCCTTAAATCTACACTACAGCTACCCCAGTACCCCTAAATCTACCGTACAGGTACCCCTAAATCTACACTACAGCTACCCCAGTACCCCTAATCCTACCCTACAGGTACCCCTGTACCCCTAAATCTACTGTACAGGTACCCTTAAATCTACACTACAGCTACCCCAGTACCCCTAAATCTACCGTACAGGTACCCCTAAATCTACACTACAGCTACCCCAGTACCCCTAATCCTACCCTACAGGTACCCCTGTACCCCTAAATCTACTGTACAGGTACCCTTAAATCTACACTACAGCTACCCCTGAACCCCTAAACCTGTCCTACCCCCGTGACCCTGTGCAGTCTCCCCGTCCCGTTACCTATAATCCTAATTTCAGTTTGCGCCTATGGTCCTGCTGCTTAGAGATAATTATGCACATGCTCCGTCCCTGAAGTAAGCCATTGATTTTGATTGGCCTGCTCGTTGCATTGTGGTTTACCAGCTGGTTAAAACCCCTTTGTGTCCCCAGCATCGACGCATACAGGTCCACCAGGATTAAGGAGACGGAGAGGCCGCATGTGCGTCAGGTGATCGTGCGGAAAGAGGACGTGACTCAGAAGGGGGAGGAGCCTGTGCGGCCACATCACATCAACATCAAGCAGAAGATGAAGGTGAGTGCGTGCGAGTCCTGGCTGTAGTGTGCACGCCGCGACATTGTTTAAGCGACATCACAATCTGACCAATTGGCTTGCTCTTCTGTGTGTGTCCATCCAATCGGCTGCAGGCGCTGAGCAATGAGATGAACCTGCAGCAGACGGTGATTCACCAGGCCAGCCAGGCCCTCAACTGCTGCACTGACCAGGAGCATGGCAAGGGCTCACAGGTGGAGGCCGAGGCAGAGAGACTGCTGCTCATAGCCAGTGAGTATAATACACACACACTCACACTCATACTCACAATCACACACTCACAATCACAATCACTCTCACTCACACACACACACTCACACACACTCACTCACACTCACACACACTCACACACACTCACACACACTCACACACACTCACACACACTCACACACACACTCACACACACTCACACACACTCACACACACTCACACACACTCTCATACTCACAATCACTCACACTCACTCACTCACGCACACTCACAATCACTCACACTCACACTCATACTCACAATCACTCATACTCACAATCACTCACACACACACTCACACTCATACTCACAATCACTCACACACACTCATACTCACAATCACTCACACACACTCACAATCACTCACACACACACACTCATACTCACAATCACTCACACTCATACTCACAATCACTCACACACACATACTCACAATCACTCACACACACTCACACACACACTCACAATCACTCACACACTCACACACACACTCACACTCACACACACGCTCACACTCACACTCACACACACATGTACAGGCAGCGAGACTGCTGCTCATGTGTAACATGTATGTGTGTGCGTGTGCTTACAGCCGAGAGGAGATCTGCTCTGAAGGTGGAGCTTGACCGCCTGAAAGGGGAGGGCCCGGCTGGTCAGAGGAAAGGCTCCACCCCCTTCAGAGCTCAGGATGATGTCGGAGTCTCCGCCTCCAAGGGTTCAGTGACCCTGCAGGAGCTCCGCCTCCCTCTGAAAGCAGACTTTGTTTGTGCCGCTGCCAACAAACCAGGTACGCCGTCGAATGGCTAGCTTTTCTGACTGCACACACACTAGTTATGTCCTCATATGTACATATGTGATGTTGAATTGCTGCAGAAGCAACAGTCTGATTAGTTCATCTTCACTGATGCGTTTTGTTTTTCTCTGTCCGTGTTGACCATGACCCAATTCCGCACCCGCAGAATCGGCCAACTTCTACTTCTTTGTCATGATCCGGGCTGGAGCAGAGAACACCGTGGCAACACCGCTTGCGAGCATGAGGAGTGGGCTAAGTGGTGATGCACTGAGCTTTTCCACCACATTCACCCTGTGAGTCCCCACAAAACTCTCACACACACAAGGCTCCTCCATTTTCACCCTGTGAGTCCCCACAAAACTCTCACACACAAAGCTCCTCCATTTTCACCCTGTGAGTCCCCACAAAACACTCTCACACACAAGGCTCCTCCATTTTCACCCTGTGAGTCCCCACAAAACTCTCACACACACAGGGCTCCTCCGTTTTCACCCTGCGAGTCCCCACAAAACTCTCACACACACAGGGCTCCTCCATTTTCACCCTGTCAGTCCCCACAAAGCTCTCACACACAAGGCTCCTCCATTTTTACCCTGAGTCCCCACAAAACTCTCACACACAGGGCTCCTCTATTTTCACCCTGTGTGTCCCCACAAAACTCTCACACACACAGGGATCCTCCATGATCACCCTGTGAGTCCCCACAAAACTCTCACACACAGGGCTCCTCTATTTTCACCCTGTGAGTCCCCACAAAACACTTACTCGCGCGCACACACAGGTCTATCACATTCGCTGTGATTCCCGCTAAGCCCACTTGCGTGCACACACACATTTGTACAGACAAGATGCTCAGACACACACACACACGTTCATCCTAAGAGTCCTTGCAAAATGCACATACATGTTCTTGATCCAGACCCTTTCCTGGGACCGGCCTGAAGATTCATCCAGATTGTATTGTCACTGAATTCCTATGGGGTTTCCTGCATATACTGCTTTAGTTTTTGGTCTGTGCTGTGTGTTAAGGCTACCCTAGTGGCCGTTTTGTGAGTGAACAGAGCTGTCTTCAAGTGAAAGGGTGAAGGATGGAGTTAATGTCTGTGCTTGTAAATCTGTCCTGTAAAGTAATAAAGCTGTCCTCTTTAAACGCGCACAGCCCAGAGGTGTCCAGCGACTTTGAGATCGACGTGGAGGTTTATTGCCTGGTAAGTTCCCAGCCTTTACAATTTCAATGGGGACAGAGAAAGGTGGGGTTTTTAAAAAAAAGAAATAAAATGTGCGTGCATGCGTACAAGCAGCCTCGTTCCCAAAAACGCTCAGGAGTAGAGCCTTGCTGTGACTGCTGTCTTGCTGTCCCACACAGGTCCAGAAGAGGGAGCTCTGCCCTGACAAGAGAAAGAAAACCAACAAATCAAAGGTAACTCAGTACCCCTACTACTCTAATACCCCTTCTGCCCAATACCCCCCCCCCCTTTATATTCCCAAATCACTGCTCTTCACCTGTCAGAGCAGGTTTTACTGCTCTCAATCCTGAACTCAAACCTGAAGGGGCAATTTGTCAGAATTATAAATGGATTTGTGATCAGCTGTCACTGTTTTGGGTTATGGGTTTGGGTGATGAGAGACAGACACTTGCCATGAAATCCTAAAAGTGGTGAGCCGTTGGTGTTGATACACTGCTTTGAACCAATAGCGTTTCATTTTAGTTTGCGAGGTCATCCAAGGTTCCGATAAGATGGTGATTGACAGCATTTTGTTGCTCCTTTTGAGACTCGCTGTCCAGCCTCTGGCTTAAGTCTGCATTGTCATGGCAACTGATTGATTGCACAAGGTTTTGACGGTGACGCGGATGTGTAGGGGCGGCTGCCATGTTTTTACCGTGACGAGTCACTGTCTGTGTTCAGATTCTGTGGCGGCACATGTACCAAGTCCACGAGGCCTGCTTCTCGGTACGGACTTTTCTCTGTGATGTCATCACCGCGTTCCAACCACCTTTTTGTAAATTCCCTCCACTGTGATGTCACCTCCCTCTGCTTATTGTGAGGTCATCAACGTGCACCACTTTAATGTCTGATGGAAAATTGTAGTCCCTTGGGGGGAGGGCTGTGTCTGAACTGCAGTGCACTGGAAGCTTGTTGATGTTCCACTGTTTTACCAAACGGAGCTGCACCTGGTGAGCACAGCCACTGGGAAGGTTTGATATAATGTTCAGCCCATGGCACTCACACAGGTGTGGATTCTGCCGCTGTCTCTCGAAGACTGGAGATGTTCTTTGGTGTTTTTGAGCGTGTTTTTAAAAATGATTTTTCTCGACAGGCCATCACTCCCAAAAGACTCCTCACCTCCATCACGGTAAGTCCCTGCTGCCTGAAGATGCTGCTTTAATCAACAGCAGTTCTTATGTCCTGCGTGAGGCTGGTGGGTAATCTGTCTCTCTCCCTCTCTGCAGAAGAGCGGGACTCAGACTCCAGGTAAGCTTGTTGTGTGCTCCCCTTATGGAGCAGCTGTGGTGTCCGTCCCTGTATACCCTCACACATCAGGCGTGTCTGATACCCTCACACATCAGGCGTGTTTGATAACCTCACACATCAGGCGTGTTTGATAACCTCACACGCCGCGCGTGTCTGATAACCTCACACATCAGGCGTGTTTGATAACCTCACACGCCGCGCGTGTCTGATAACCTCACACGCCGCGCGTGTCTGATAACCTCACACGCCGCGCGTGTCTGATAACCTCACACGCCGCGCGTGTCTGATAACCTCACACGCCGCGCGTGTCTGATAACCTCACACGCCGCGCGTGTCTGATAACCTCACACGCCGCGCGTGTCTGATAACCTCACACGCCGCGCTTGTCTGATAACCTCACACGCCGCGCGTGTCTGATAACCTCACACGCCGCGCGTGTCTGATAACCTCACACGCCGCGCGCGTCTGATAACCTCACACGCCGCGCGCGTCTGATAACCTCACACGCCGCGCGCGTCTGATAACCTCACACGCCGCGCGCGTCTGATAACCTCACACGCCGTGCTTGTTTGCCAAACGGCGAGGTTTTCAGTGTTAAACAGTGAAATGTTTTGGCAGTGGTGGCCAGCCCCGGGGGACCCAACGCCGTCCGCACCAGTAACTTCACCCTGGTTGGGTCCCACAAGCTCACCCTGGCCTCCATCGGCAAGAACAAGTTCCCCCTGGAGAAGGTGCGTTGTGTTTTAGCCCCCGCTTCAGGGTGTCTGTCCCCCCCGAGTCAGACCGGTTACGCTCCGGATCGGAAACGAACGAAAACTCAGCTGGCGTGGTATGAAAATGCTTGTGGAATATTCCATTCCAGTGTTTTCTGTTGCGGCCGAACTGAGTTTTGGTTTGTTTCCGGATCGTAGCGCTTTAGAAAGGGGGCCCATGGGGGGCCCATGGGGGGCCCATGGGGGGCCCATGCTGGGCCTGTGTCCTGCACAGAGTGAATATGTAGGGCAGGCAGAGTGCTGAATGCTAATGTGGCCTTTTCAGTGAACACAAGCCCTCTGTACAGCCTGCTGTCCCTCTCACGCTCTCTCCCTCCCTTTCTCCCTCTCTCGCTCTCCCTCTCTCTCACGCTCTCTCCCTCTCCCTCTCTCTCACGCTCTCTCCCTCCCTTTCTCCCTCTCACGCTTTCTCCCCTCTCCCTCTCTCACGCTCTCTCCCTCCCTTTCTCCCTCTCACGCTTCTCCTCCTCCCTCTCTCCCTCTCACGCTCTCTCTTTCTCCCTCTGTCTCCTCTCTCACGCTCTCTCTCTCCCTCTTCCCTCTCTCCCCCCTCCTCTCTCTCCTCTTGTTCTCTCTCTCTGTCTCTCTCCTCTCCTTCTCTCCCTCTCTCCTCTCTCTTATCCCTTTTCTCTTTCTCACTGCAGTTATGTTCCCCAATGAATGTGGCAGGGATGGAGATACAGCTTCTCAGTGACATGTTTCAGTACAAGGTCTCCACGCCCGCCCCCCCCCACCTGTAGAGCCCACAGCTCAAACAGCTTTGCTTGATTTAGTTATTTTAATACCGTGCCTCTCGTTATGCCAGTTCTGTGTCTTTTTTTGTGCTGCTGTCCTGTGGCAGGAGGCTGAATCTCACACAGGGTTCTTTCCCAGCATGCTTTGCTCATACTGGCAGTTGCCAGGTTGGTGTGGGGGGAGTTTTAAGCTCATTTGGGGGGGTTGTGTCCTTGTTTGGGCTGTGGGGGAGGGGGGCGGTTTCAGTCTGAGGACCTGGTAGAGCTTAAACCTGGGGCATCTAAATGTAATCCTGGAGGGCCACTATGTCTTCAGGGTTCCTCTGGTGTCTGTTCCATCAGGTGACAGTTTAGCCCTTGGAAACCAGGGATGTGGGATGTGTGTGTGAGTAAAGTGTGACCTTTTAACCCGATAACCCTGGTAACGGGCGTGGTTTGGCGGTGTGGGTGGGGCCAGGAGCTGGCTGTCACAGAGTGCGGTGCTGTTTGTGCAGGTGCCCTTCCTGTGCCCCCTGGAGGGACAGGTGTACCTGCGGCTGCAGTGTGAGGTGGGGTCCTGCGTGCAGGAGAGGGGCTTCCTGGTGAGTATGCGCACATGTGTACACACACACACACAAATACGCACGCACACACACACTCACACACACACACACACACACACACACAGAAATACAAACACACTCACACACAGAAATACACACACACACACACAGAAACACGCACACACAGAAACACACACACACACAGAAATACACGCACACGCACACACACACACAGAAATACACACACGCACACACAGAAACACACACACACAGAAATACACACTCACACACACAAATACGCACACACACGCACACACAGAAATAAACACACACACAGAAATACGCACGCGCACACACACGCACACACGCACAGAAATATACACACACACGCACGCATGTGCGCTCACTCATGCGCACACACATTAAGCACGCATGCACACACAATGCACTTACACACACTAACGAACCCGCAGACACCCCTACCTCCTCAGTCATATGCACACACTAACGAACCCGCAGACACCCCTACCTCCTCAGTCATATGCACACACTAACGAACCCGCAGACACCCCTACCTCCTCAGTCATATGCACACACTAACGAACCGCAGACACCCCTACCTCCTCAGTCATATGCACACACTAACGAACCCGCAGACACCCCTACCTCCTCAGTCATATGCACACACTAACGAACCCGCAGACACCCCTACCTCCTCAGTCATATGCACACACTAACGAACCCGCAGACACCCCTACCTCCTCAGTCATATGCACACACTAACGAACCCGCAGACACCCTACCTCCTCAGTCATATGCACACACTACGAACCGCAGACACCCCTACCTCCTCAGTCATATGCACACACTAACGAACCCGCAGACACCCCTACCTCCTCAGTCATATGCACACACTAACGAACCCGCAGACACCCCTACCTCCTCAGTCATATGCACACACTAACGAACCCGCAGACACCCCTACCTCCTCAGTCATATGCACACACAGGCCCCAGGCTAAGCTAAAGCACACCGGGCTACGCGTGACCTGCCTCTTTCAAATTAGTGCACAGTATACACCCTCATAGGTCATGTTTTTAACCGTAAACAAGCTTCTGAACCATCTGAATGGAGCCAGTATGTATAAATACTACCCCTACCAGGCAGGCTGTGTAGTTCACATAGATATACATATACCCACAGTTCATGTTGTGTTTGTGTTTTTTAATGCACACCACTGTGCAACATTTTGAAACAATAAAACGGCCCTGTTTGAATTGCATAATCAATCCCTTTAGGCTTTCTTCCATGCAAACTCTGTTCCAGTATGTCACAATTTGAATAAGGCAGCCATTCTATTTGAATGACGAAGGTTGCGTCTGTGTAGTTCGGACTCCTACAAAGGCTTGAGCCTGTTTTGCACTTCTTCACACAACCCTTTCAACCAATCACTGTTGTCCACAACAAAATTCTAGAGGTGCGCAAGTGTTGTTGAACTTTTTTTCATTTTTTTTTTCAATTGAAAATACATCTAAGGGGTGATGTGACGAGTATAAGCCGTGCTTTACGCACGCTCACTGTGTGATGTGTGGTCTGTGCGGCGTTGCAGACCATGTTTGAGGACGTTAGCGGCTTTGGCGCTTGGCACAGGAGGTGGTGTGTGCTGTCTGGCTACTGCATCTCCTACTGGACCTACCCCAACGATGAGAAATGCAAGGTATGTACTCTAACGCTCGATAGGAGTCTGGAAGTAGTAATGCTTCAGAAAGTGTTCCACAGATCTTGATCTGTTGTGGTTTTAATTTCTCATGTGGCCCCGTCCCTGTAGAACCCCATTGGCCGGATCAACCTGGCCAATTGCACGAGCCGGAAGGTGGAGCCAGCCAGCCGGGAATTCTGCGCGCGCCCGAACACCTTTGAGCTGATCACCGTCCGGCCGCAGAGAGAGGACGACAGGGAGACGCTGGTCAGCCGCTGCAACAACACCATGTGTGTCACCAAGTGAGCGCTTCCCCTACTCCTCTAATCATTCCTCATTATTATTTAAAAGGCCAACAGGATGCAGGATATATAGCCAAAAATACATATAAATCCCAGGAAGTTATACTTATCTTATACTATTCGTGTTAGATCACCCTTGGAGTATTGTGTGGGGTTCTGGGAATCGTACTGCAGGAAAGATGTAGAGGCTCTGGAAAAGGTCTAATGAGGGGCGACCAAATTGGTTCCTGGTATGGAAGTTAAAAGTTATTAGGAAAGACTTAAGATGCTAAATCTTGTCAAGCATAGTAAAAGGAGACTCGGGGTATTTTGAATCCAGGGTGGGGCAATTGACGACCCCCTGTGCCTCTGTACAGGAACTGGCTTAGCGCCGACACCAAGGACGAGAGGAACCTGTGGATGCAGAAACTCAACCAGATCCTGGTGGACCTGCGCATGTGGCAGCCGGACTCCTGCTACCGGCCCCTGTGAGGGCGCCCCCTGCAGGCCTGGAGGACTGAAGCCCACTTTCACTCCGTCCGCCCACACACACACCCCCCACCTTCCCCTCTGGGGACCCTCCACAGGAGTGACACTCACAAGAATATGCCAAGGGTGCAATACAAGATTATTTGCAATGTGTTTGCAGGGATATTTTAAGAGAATTGTTTTAAAGTGGACATTAAAATTCTCTGAACGCAGGGAGAAAAGTTAATAAAGCCATACCTTTTTTAGACATTTCAGTATTTGAAGGGGACATGTTGTTAGGGTCCTCCTCCCTGTGTGTCTGCTGTTAGCAGTGGACGCCCCTGCTCTTAATCCACGCTATTTTAATGGGCTACTCTGCCTAACACACGACTCGTGGTTGATAGCATTTTACATGAATGTTTTTGTTTTTTAATTTTAACCAGTTTGCTGTTGCTGTTTTGGAGATGGAAAGAGGCTGATCAGATTGAGCTTGAGACCTATCTTAATCACGGTTTTCTGTGGACTTTAATGCTGTATGTCCCTCGTAACTCCTTCAGGAGAATATTCCTCGTCTGGAACACAACAACTAATACAACTGGCGCTATTCCATTGTGATTACTCGAGTGGAAGTTATTGGGTTTTTTTTTTTCATCTGTAGGGCGAGTTGGAGCTCCTGGAGTTGGCAATGGCCACTCTGCTGAACCACTCACTCACAGCACACTTAGATTCAGCTGCAAGGAACGCTATACAGAGGCCTTGCTCTTGATTCAATTTCACGTCTTTGGTTTGCAGTGTTCTATGCAAACAGAACAGAGTATTTAACACACGGGATAGCTTTTTTTATTATCTTACATTTTTTGCTGCATTGACACCATGGTTTAATCTTTCTCATAGGCTGTTCCTACTACTGCTAAGAGATGCTTTTATTTGTTTATATATATATATATATGTTTGTGACTGTGGCATGTGTGTGTGTGTTCATTTTTTATTTTTTTTAATGTCTGTAGTTAATGGCATTTATATGGTTAAAGCTTCCTGAGGTACCCGTGGATATATCTCCTAGACAACTTGCTTAATTTGTTTAACTTCCTCAGCCAGTGAGGTTTATTATGGTATAGTCTTTGAGAGCGAACTTTTATTAATTCGACTGTCTGTCGTGGATATCTACACTAACATGTTTTTGACAATACTAACCTTTTTATATCTGTGGTGGTTTACGTGGTTTTATTGTACGTGTTGAACGTTGCGCAGCTGAACGGAGAGACTTTATCATTGCGGTCGCCTGTGTTTAGCCGCTGGGTCTTGCATTTCCAGGAATGTCACTGTGACAAGCTGTCCGGTGCACAAACTGAGCGCTCGTACAGCTTCTGTCACTTTAAATTCCTAAACGCGGCAGAAAAATCTGCTCTCGAAAACACACTCCAGAGTTACATGGGCGGGATTTTTTTTTGGAAAATGTTCCAATAAATGCCAAACATTTTAACAAGACTTTGGTTTATTTCGTTTTATTTTCATTTTTATTTCCACAGGAATAAAAACTGTGTATAAGGACGTAGCCTTAGGCTGAACTCAGGCAATCTGTTTTTGGCTGGGTTCCAGTCTTCAGAGTAAGATAAAGAGAGGATGGGAAAGTATTAGGAGGATAACAAATGGAAAAGAGAAATTGCTGCTTGAGTTGGGAAAAAAAAGGAGGGTTAGGGTTCCCGTGAGAGGAAAATACAGAGAAAGCAGGGAAAAAGGTTTGATAGAGGGGCAAAACTAGTGGCTACACGTTTGGTTGGGCAAAAGGTGTGAATATTTTAGCAGACGTATAGAAGTGTTCATGGATGTGGATGTTCTGAGGGGGAGGGAGTTACAGGTGGGGGGGTGATGATTTCTTGCCACTATTGTTTTAAAAACTTGGAACTGGGTTATTTTGCTGGGCTACGGACCTGGTGAGTTGTGACCGTCCAATGAGAGGCTTGGTAGGAGAGCGCCTGTCGTTTCGGGCAGGAGTTTGTTTTGCATTTGCTCGTACAGCTTCATAGCTGATAAGGTGCTGTCCGACAAGCGAGGACTAATTAAAAAATCTTTTCCGGAACCCGGCGTTGCCAACAGACCTGGCCTTGTACTATTCAGCACTTTGCATGCTGGAACCCCTCAAATTGGGGGTTAGGTGTTGACTTTCCACCAGTTTTTGATTTAGACATGGTCTTAGTCTTTTGACTCAAAGGCATTTTAGTCATGCCTTCATTCATTTTAGTCAGAACTTGATTTTTGGCCACATTTAACACCCTGCCTCCAGTAAATGCCATGACTCAAATTCTTTGTAACCTACTGTGACAGTGCATGTCCCTTTTACACAAGAGAACACTTCTTCAAATGTGCATACAGCAATATCCAGCTGCAGTGTGAACATCACTGTCACAAAGCAGCTTCACTTTTTTTGAAGACATTAAAGATTAATATAAAACATGAACAGGGTTTTTTTTTTCTTCTGTTCAATAAACTTTGACGTAAATACATCTACGTACACTGAACAAATAGAAATGCAACATCAATTTTGAAGATTTTGAGTTCAAAGGTAAACGTAATTCAGCCAACTGAAATAGATTCATTATGTACTTATTTATTGATTTCATGTGTTTGGGGATAAAGATATGCATTTGTTAGTCACAGATTCCCCAAAAAATGATACCATGAAATGAACAGAATACCAATCAGTATCGTGTGACCACCATTTGCTTCATGCAACGCAACACATCTTCACATTGAATTGATTGTAGCCTGTGGAATATTGTCCCACTCCTCTTCAATAGCTGTACAAAGTTGTTGGATATTGGGGGGAACTGAAACAAGCTATTGTATACCCTGGTCCAGAGCATCCCAATCATGCTCAATGGGTGACCTGTCTGGTGAGTATGCAGGACATGGAAGAACTGGAACATTTTCATCTTCGAGGAATTGTGTACAGATCCTTGCAACATGAGGCTGTGCATTGTCATGCTGAAACATGACGTGATGGCGGCGGATGAATGGCACAGCAATGGGCCTCAGAATCTCCTCACGATATCTCTGTGCATTCAAATTGCCATGGATAAAATGCACGCGAGTTCTGCCCATAGGATATGCCTGCCCATACCAACTAGCCACCAGCACCATGGGCCACTCTGTTCACATCGTTGACATCAGCAAACCGCTCACCCACCCAACGCCATACAGGCTGCCTGCCATCTGCCCTGTATACAAACTATGATTCTTCAGTGAAGAAGACCGTTCTCCAGCGTGCCAGTGGCCATTGAAGGTGAGCTCTTGCCCACTCACGTTGATTATGACACTGAACTGCAGACAAATCAAGACCCCGGTGAGGATGTTGAGCGCATAGAAGAGCTTCCCTGAGGCAATTTCTAACAGTTTGTGCAGAAATTCTACGGTTGTGTAAACAAACCGTTTAATCAGCTGTCCGTGTGGCTGGCCTCAGACGATCCCGCAGGTGAAGAAGCCGGATGTGGCAGTCCTGGGCTGGCATGGGTTACACGTGGTCTGCGGTTGTAAGGCCTGTTGGACGAACTTCCAAAATCTCTGAAATGATCTCTGGAGGTAGCTTATGCTGGAGAAATGAACACCCGTTAGTCTGGCAACAGCTCTACAGTACATTCCTGCAGTCAGCATGCCAGTTGCATGATCTCTTAACTCTTGATGCATCTGTGCCATGGTGTTGAACAACAAAAAAAAAAACTCAATTTTAGGGTGGCCTTTTATTGACCCCATCATAAGGAACACCTGTGTAGTGGTCATGGCTTTTAATCAGTATCTTGATATGCCACACCTGTGCAGGAGAAGGATTATCTTGACAAAGAAGAAATGCTAGCAAACAGTAATATAAACAAATGTGTGGGCAGAATTTGAGAGAAATAAGATCTTTGTGCACATAGAACAATTCTTTGAGGTATTATTTAAACGCAATATATATTTTTGTTCAGTATAATTGGACAATGTAACTGCATGAAATTGTTTGGGCATTTTATTTGAAGCCATTACAGCTGTCCGACCCATGTAAACTGCATGTGTGTGTGATCTTTTCCGTGAATATTCTCAGCAGAGTAGAGAACGAAATAGTACATGTATCCACAATTTTACATAAATGTAGATAAAACTTGCAGTTTCGCATTGCAAATAAGAATTGTTTTACTGCTCGCCTACAGGCTAGTAAGAATGAACGAGGTACACGCCACTGCCAAAATCTATGCGCGTTAGGCCCGCAGCGGGTGTTAATGTCAAGCCCTGTTTGTAATATATTTATAGGTATACAAAGCAACTGGAACAAAATTTTTTAACATGTAATTAATCAGAATGCGATAACGTGAAGTTCGTTCACAGAAGTAATCAACATGACGTTTTTACACAGCGGAACAGTATCTACCAGCAGTGTTCAAGACGGCTGCCTGCGTGTAAAAAGTCTAAAAATGTATTTTGGATATATATTAAATCGCATAAGATACAGTGATAAAATCATATGGCTAGATACGGAACGGTTTAATTACGAAATGATAACGGAAAATATACAAACCAATAAAGAAATGTATCGAATCTGTATTACAATCACAGGGTGAATAACATTTATATGATGCAACTACTCTAGCGGTTGCAAGGGGACTGTCAACCCGACTGAGCATCGTCAGTGTAAAACAAGCGAAAGGAAAAACGACTTCCGGTAAATACCGGAGCGGAAAATTTCACAATAAATGTTAGTATTTAGGCTTTTTAAAATAATAGTTTTGTAGTACCGAGGGCTGAAATAAAAAAATAGCATCTGTACATATAATCCTGCAATTTAAACAGTATTTGTTAATTGAACATATTTGCAAGTCTTCTTGAATAAATCTTGGTCAATCACTTTTGTTATTGCTACATTTGGCAATATCCTGAGCCGGTGGAAATATGGTATTCTGTAGAAAGCGTTCCACCCCATCTATACTGGTATTCTCATACTTTTCTTGCACAGGACAGCAAAATTTGTGAATATATGGGAATAAGATTTGTGAATATATGTGAATAAGATTTGTGAATATATATGAATAAGATTTGTGGAATTAATGGCGAATGTGCAGGGGATAAACCCCAGCCGTAGTTATTAGGGCAAATGCGTTATCTGAAACTTTTCTGATTTATATCGACTTATGAGAAACCCATTCCTCCCCACTTTTACTGAGCTAGAATCTTTTGCTTTCACAGAAAAAGTTGGAGAAAAAGATTTGCATGATGTGTATCGTCTTATTTTCAAATGACATCAAATTTGACTGTGTATGTCATAATTATACTCTAGCAACAATTTGTGACATGAAACTCACCTGATTTAGAAATGAGACATTTGGAAGAATCGGATTCCCCGCGCACCTTTTCATTTAGTACGTGTTTCAAAAATAAGATTTTGAATTCCCCACAGTCTATAAGCACATAAGAACTGAATTAAATGTTTTCTTCGCAATGTTCATTCATAATCATCAAACTACATAACAATTTATTCTTCTGTTTTTTACATTGCAGCTCCATGAAACACTTATATATTTGTAGAAATAATTATTATATGTTGTTCTGGTTTACTTCTGCCTTTGAAACAATGAGTAAGAAATTCATAATATTTTTATTTTTGAACTGTTAAATATAAAAATTAATATAAATAAACAGTCATTTATTATTCACAAGGTTTCAAAAGCATGTTTTTTCCCCAATTTATTATTATTATTATTATTATTATTATTATTTTAAAATAATTAATTGCCTGTAGCAGTATTAAGTCATTTGATTTAACAAGTGGTGATCTACAGTTTTTCAAGCACAGTTTGTAAGTCACGTCAGACTTCAAGTATAGGTGCTCTAATTCTAAATTCCCTGAATGTAATGAGACATACCTGTGGCCAGAATTCTAACCTCAGAAGTTAACTCTTCAAACAGCGTAGAAAGAACGTAGCCTACTTTTATTTTGGTAGAAAAAAATGCAAACGCCGTCGTCCTAAAACCGGAAGTCTGTGGGAAGCTGCCACAGTTCTGCATCTTCCCCGAGCTACACGCGACTAATTTCATCATTCATCGGAGCCTACCGTTGGGCAGTTTAGGGCAAGTGGTGGACTGTGTTTTAATTCCAGATTTCATTCAAGAACTGCAAGGTAAGCCGAATTTGTGGTTTGTTACACTACCCATAAGTGTTTATTAATAGATTGTGTGATATGTATTACATTGGATGCTCCAATATTTAGGTTGCTAATATTATAGCTTAATCAAAAGCATGTGAGAGAGTGACACAGGTGGATGGCGTATTGCACTTCACTTTGCCGCTAGTTAGCAAAGCTCGCTCGCTCGGTCTTGCTTAATTAACGAAACCGCAAGAGCCATTCGATTGTTTTTGTTTTTGTATTGAGACAAATAATTGTCTTACTTTCTATTTAACCTCTTACGTTGTCAACGAACGATGCTGAAATTTATCGCTCATTGATGGAGGTTGGCTCGCCGGCGTCGCAACTTTAATGGGAATTGGTATTGGAGTAGGCTAGTACCGATTATATGATTTTGCTTGCAATTTTGGCTGCTGTTATTATTCTGTTGGTTATATAGATAGATAATTATGTTAACTGATTGGTTCATGTAAATAAGCAAGCTGGGCAATTTCCATTCCTTTGCTTTTTTCTGCCCAGTTTTAAGGCATTTAAAATCACATTTGTAGTGATAAAAACTAATTTGCCTCTATCAGAGTTCATAGTAAGTTAAGTGTTTTCAACTCATAAGCTAGTTTTTAAAAAATAATAGTTTTTAAACAAGTTTTTGAAATGTATTTTATACATTTTAAAAACTTGTCCATGTTGATAGATCTATGCCGTAGTACATAGGCATGCTGCACCTTCATCAGTACAAATTTAATTCTTTAATTGTTAATACTCAGCCCCAGGTTTTTGGTGCAACATGGTGGCCTAGGTACATGTATGGTCTTGCTTTCCTGACATGCATATTAACTTCTTTGGCTGGACTGTTTTAACACCTAGTCCAACACGCCGGAGTATAATCTACGTCACACTCCCGTTTTTTCTGCTTTTTCTATTTCCTGTGTTCCTGTAAAGAGGGTTGTTGGAAAACATGGGAGCCACAGTTTACCCCTCTGAGGTGTCTCACATTGTAGTGGGCCAGTTGCAGATAACATTGATTGTTTACCACCTCACCCAGTTAAATTGACCTTTTATCCCCTTGCCCAGTCAAATTGTCTCCCTTTGATATGCAGTACCATTGTGTGATATCCTCTAGCCCCTACTTCAGTCCAACTCCCCCACACCTTGTTTCTTCTCCCCCAATGTCTGATTACTCCCCTCGAGAAATAACCATTGGCCTCTTGTTTCTGAAGAACAGGATATCAGTTCCCTTTGGTTCTTTTAGCAGTAAACTATCTAGATTCGTTATGGACTTTAGAAAATGCAGGCCTGTTCAATAGTATTCCTTTGCTAAAGTAAACTACCTTTTTGAAACAATTGACCCGCATTATAATTCCTACAAAGGTACGGGAATAATGACTCTTAAAATTCCAAAGGTTACGGAGATTGGTCTGTTATAACTTACTGCTCGTCTGTTCAATAGTTAATGTTCGTGTTTTGATTGTTGGGGTTACTAACCTGCTCCCAAGTCTACCGTTCCATGACTTTATCACTGTATGACCCCTAAACCCTGTGTGACCCCTGAATGCCGTGTAACCCCTGAATGCCATGTGACCCCTGAACCCTGCATGACCTCTGAATGCCGTGTGACCCCTGAACCCTGTGTGACCTCTGAATGCAATGCGACCCCTGAACCCTGTGTGACCCCTGAATGCTGTTTGACCTCTGAATGCTGTGTGACCCCTGAATGCTGTTTAACCTCTGAATGCAGGCTTTGTGCTTGCAGAGATGTGCGGGATTTGGGCACTTTTCGGCAGCGATGACTGCCTGTCCACGCAGTGCACCTGCGCCATGAAGATCGCCCACCGCGGGCCCGACGCCTTCCGCTTCGAGAACGTCAACGGCTTCACCAACTGCTGCTTCGGCTTCCACCGGCTGGCTATCGTCGACCACCTGTACGGCATGCAGCCCCTCAGGATCAAGAAGTTCCCCTTTCTCTGGCTGTGCTACAATGGAGAAATATACAACCACCTACAGGTACGTTCTGCTATCTCTGGCTGTGCTACAATGGAGAAATATACAACCACCTACAGGTACGTTCTGCTATCTCTGGCTGTGCTACAATGGAGAAATATACAACCACCTACAGGTACGTTCTGCTATCTCTGGCTGTGCTACAATGGAGAAATATACAACCACCTACAGGTATGTTCTGCTATCTCTGGCTGTGCTACAATGGAGAAATATACAACCACCTACAGGTACGTTCTGCTATCTCTGGCTGTGCTACAATGGAGAAATATACAACCACCTACAGGTACGTTCTGCTATCTCTGGCTGTGCTACAATGGAGAAATATACAACCACCTACAGGTATGTTCCACACATCAGTCCTCACACCGGGCAGCCGGCTAAATGTGGCTTCCTCTCTCGATTCTGTCTGCAAAGTGAGCGCATGTTTCTGGGTGAGATTAATGGCAGGAAGTGATGTCGCCACATGTCAGGGAAGTGGTGCCTGGCCGTTAACGCCCGCATTGATGGGCAGGATTATTTTTAAACGCCCAAAGTATGAAGTAACCCGCAGAAAGATTCTATTCCATTTACTCATAAGGCTTTTGGCCTTCACCAGAACCAGTTGGCTGTGCCAAGAAATTGTGCTTAGCCTTTGTATTTATTTCTCAGTCTTGACCTTGGAGTTCTGAGTTCCGTTCCCTGCTGAAACGCGCCCTCTCGCCCTGCAGCTGAAGGAGAAGTTTGAGTTTGAGTACCAGACTAAGGTGGACAGTTTAGAGTTAGATTAACCCTAACCCTAACTGTTTTACACTACACTGCTTCCCTGCAGCTGAAGGAGAAGTTTGAGTTTGAGTACCAGACCAAGGTGGACGGGTTAGGCTTAGGGTTAGATTAACCCTAACCCTAACTGTTTTACACTACACTGCTTCCCTGCAGCTGAAGGAGAAGTTTGAGTTTGAGTACCAGACCAAGGTGGACGGGGAGATCCTACTGCACCTGTATGAGCGCTTTGGGGTTGAGAAGATGGCGGCTCTCCTGGACGGTGTCTTCGCCTTCGTCCTGCTGGACACGGCGAACAGGAAGGTGTTCCTGGGGCGGGACACCTTTGGGGTGCGGCCCATGTTCCGCATGCTGACTGACGACGGCTTCCTGGCTGTCAGCTCCGAAGCCAAAGGTGGGGCATGGGGGAAGTTCGGGGGGGTCCCCAATCCTCCAGGATTGAGAAATCACTTTCTTTTTTAAAAAGCATAGATTGTGTTCAGTTTCTGAATTTTCCAACTAAATGGAAGTTGATTGAAATTCAGCTGCCTAATAGAAAAATGCCCTGTCCAGTGCTCTATGATGGACTGAATTTTCTGTGGTGTAATATGGAATGTTTGTGTGTGTCTCAGGCCTGACGGAGATCACCCACTCCATGCCCCGCCCCCCTGAGGTCACGCCCTTCCCCCCGGGACACTTTGAGGTCTTCACACTGAAGAGCAGCGGGAAGGTGGAGTCTGTTCAGCTCGGCCGTTTCCATAGTTGCACCGACGAGCCCAAACACGCTGTCCACGACAGCGTCAGGGGCCTCCTTTCAGGTAGCTCCGCCCATGACAGTGTAGCCCCGCCCACCCAGACACGCCACCGAGCACCACATCATAGCCCCGCCCACCCCATCGCAGTCCCCACCCACCATAGTGTAGCCCCGCCCACCCAGACACCGTCACCAAGCACCACATCATAACCCTGCCCACCACGGTGTAGCCCTGCCCATAATAATAACAATCATAATAATAATAATGATTTTCATGCATTTACTTGGTGTTTTTTTTTCTCACACACAAAAGCATTATAGTGATGAGGGGGTTAGAGTTAGCACCCGTGTAGCACCCACCTGGGTGATGCACGGCAGCCATTTCATGCCAGAATTCTCACCACACATCAGCTGAGTTGGAGAGGGAGAGAATTTTTGGCCAGTTAATACTGAGGGGTGATTAGGTGACAGGCTCTGAGAGCCATGCTGGAAATGTAGCTAGGACCCCGGGGAACCCCCTGCTCTGGGATGAGTGTCCATTAAACGCAGGTGTGTGATAGGTACTGTGTGCACCCCCCCTCCCCCTCAGGTTTCGAGCTGGAGACGGTGAAGAGCAACATCAGGGTCCTGTTTGAGAACGCTGTGAGGAAGAGACTAATGGCTCACAGGAGGATTGGCTGCCTGCTGTCAGGTAAGAGCTCACCTGTCTGTCTCTACCCACACCTGACCCCCCCCAAACCTGTCTCTCTAACCTACACCTGACCCCCCCAAACCTGTCTGTCTCTACCCTACACCTGACCCCTCCGAACCTGTCTGTTCTGCCCTACACCTGACCCCCCCAACCTGTCTGTCTTACCCTACACCTGACCCCCCCAAACCTGTCTGTCTCTACCCTACACCTGATCCCCCCAAACCTGTCTGTCTCTACCCTACACCTGACCCCCCTAAATCTGTCTGTCTCTACCCTACACCTGACCCCCCTGAACCTGTCTGTCTCTACCCTACACCTGACCCCCCTGAACCTATCTGTCTCTACCCTACACCTGACCCCCCAAACCTGTCTGTCTCTACCCTTACACCTGACCCCCCTAAACTGTCTGTCTCTACCTACACCTGACCCCCTGAACCTGTCTGTCTCTACCCTACACCTGACCCCCCTGAACCTTCTGTCTCTACCCACAGTGTCCCAATCCTGTCTGTCTCTGCCTTCACCTGACCCCCAGGACTGTCGTGTCTCTACGACCCTAACCCTACCCTCCTGGAAGACCTGTCGTTATAACCCTACTACCCTAACCTGTCTGTCTCTACCCTTTACCTGACCCCCCTGAACCTGCTGCTCTACCCTACTCTGACCCCCTGAACTGTCTGTCTCTACCCTGCATTCCTAACCCCCCTACCTGTCTGTCTCTACACTAACAGCACGAACCACCCAACCTTCTGTCTCTATCCTACAGGCATGACCACCTCTGGACAACTGTTCGTGTCTCTGTACCTGCACCTGACCCCCTGGACTGATCATGTCCTCTACCGGGGTCTGGTTAGCTGGTTGTCTGGCAGTCGGAGGGTTGCTGGTTCGATCCCCGCCCTGGGCGTGTCGAAGTGTCCCTGAGCAAGACACCTAACCCCTAACTGCTCTGGTGAATGAGAGGCATCAATTGTAAAGCGCTTTGGATAAAAGCGCTATATAAATGCAGTCCATTTACCATTTACCATTTACCCCCCAACCTGCCTCTGACATTCTGTCAGGTATGAGCTCACCTGTCTGTCTGTAGTACACCTGCATTTCACTAATCTCCCACCTCCCTGTCCCTGGGTGTCTGACATCTGAAAGCAGAAGCCACAGACTTTACCTGTGACTTTATCCAGACAGGAATGACACCTGCTGGTGATGCAACAGTGTGTGTGTGTGTGTGTGTGTACGTGCATGTGCACTTGTGTGGTAGTCATGGTGACCGCGTTCTCAGGTGGTCTGGACTCTAGTCTGGTTGCTGCGACGCTGGTGAAGCTGGCGAAGGAAGACGAGCTGACGTACCCAGTACAGACCTTCGCCATCGGTACGGAGGACAGCCCTGATATCCTGGCAGCCCGCAAGGTGTGTGCGTGTGCGAGCGAGCGAGCGTGTGTGCGTGCGAGTGGGCGAGTGAGCAGGCGAGCGAGTGAGCGAGTGAGCGAGGGTGTGAGTGAGTGAGCGTGCGTGCGGGCGACCGAGCGACTGGGCGAGTGAGCAGGCGAGCGAGTGAGCGAGGGTGTGAGTGAGTGAGCGTGCGTGCGGGCGACCGAGCGACTGGGCGAGTGAGCAGGCGAGTGAGTGAGTGAGTGAGTGAGTGAGTGAGCGTGCGTGCGAGCGAGGGTGTGAGTGAGTGAGGGTGCGTGCGGGCGACCGAGCGACTGGGCGAGTGAGCAGGCGAGCGAGTGAGCGAGGGTGTGAGTGAGTGAGCGTGCGTGCGGGCGACCGAGCGACTGGGCGAGTGAGCAGGCGAGCGAGTGAGCGAGTGAGCGAGGGTGTGAGTGAGTGAGCGTGCGTGCGGGCGACCGAGCGACTGGGCGAGTGAGCAGCGGCGAGTGAGCGAGGTGTGAGTGAGTGAGCGTGCGTGCGGCGACCGACGACTGGGCGAGTGAGCAGGCGAGCGAGTGGCGAGGTGTGGTGAGTGAGCGTGCGTGCGGCGACCGAGCGCTGGGCGAGTGAGCAGGCGAGCGAGTGAGCGAGTGGGTGGTGAGTGAGTGAGGTGCGTGCGGGCGACCGAGCGACTGGGCGAGTGAGCAGGCGAGCGAGTGAGCGAGTGAGCGAGGGTGAGTGAGTGAGCGTGCGTGCGGGCGACCGAGCGATGGGCGAGTGAGCAGTGCGAGCGATGAGCGAGTGAGCGAGTGTGAGTGAGTGAGCGTGCGTGCGGGCGACCGAGCGACTGGGCGAGTGAGCAGGCGAGTGAGTGAGTGAGTGAGTGAGCGTGCGTGCGGGCGACCGAGCGACTGGGCGAGTGAGCAGGCGAGCGAGTGAGCGAGTGAGCGAGGGTGTGAGTGAGTGAGCGTGCGGGCGGGCGACCGAGCGACTGGGCGAGTGAGCAGGCGAGCGAGTGAGCGAGGGTGTGAGTGAGTGAGCGTGCGTGCGGGCGACCGAGCAAGTGGGCCAGTGAGCAGGGGAGTGAGTGAGTGAGCGTGCGGGCGAGCGAGTGGACCAGTGAGCAATCAAGCGAGCGAGTGAGTGAGTGAGGATAGGCAGACAGTTGACTGGATGCGTTGCACTTCCCATCCACTAGGTGGCAGCGCACATTGGCAGCGAACACCACGAGGTGATCTTCACCCCTGAGGAGGGCATCCGGGCCATCCAGGAAGTCATCTACCACCTGGAGACGTACGACATCACCACCGTACGCGCGTCCATCGGTAAGAGATGCAGGTGGCTCCTCTGAGAAACTACATTAATTAAATTTTTTTAATCAGAGAAAGGCAGTGGATTAGGAAGCAATCCTGGGCTATGTCAGAAACGGCTCACTTCCCTACTATTGAGTACATAAGCTGAGTACATGAGAGAAAGTTAAGTAGGTGAAATTCTCTCTAAATGTAGTGTACGTAAAATCCCTGGTTTATATACTTATTTCCAGGGTTTTGCTGAGTGTATTTGGGAGTGTACTTTTCAGGAAGTAAACCATACTTTTTAGAACACAGTGTTTTTGATGTTACTGAATATATAATTACAAGAACCACTCAGCCAATCAAAAAATGGAGAGGTGGGTGACAACAGCAAGAGGGCGGGGAAACTCAGCCAATGGAGAGTCTCTCACGGCTGGGTCCGAGGTTCGGGATTGGCCGGAATTAGTCCCGTGATCAGATTGTAAAGGGATGTTGAAGTGTTCAGACGCACATGCACACACACAGAAGTATTAAACTAGATGTTGTGTAAATGATAGCTGCATAAACCCAGGATGCAAAGGATGGTTTAGGGGCAGCCCCCCCCCGGTTACTGTTTGATTGTACATGAGGGGCTGTTATAAAATCTCTCCGACATTCACTCTCCCTCTCCTCCCTCTCTCCTCTCCTTCCCTTTCTCCCTCTCTCTCCTCTCTCTCCTTCTTCTCCCCCTTCTCCCTCTCCCCTCTCCCCCTCTCCTCTCTCCCCCTCTCTCTCCCCTTTCTCTCCCTTTCTTCTCTCCCCTCTCTCCCTCCCTCCTTTTTCTCCCCCTCTCTTCTCTTCCCCCTCTCCCACCTCCCTCTCTCTCCCCTCTCTCCCCTTTCTCTCGCACTCTCCCTCTCCCCCCTTTCTCTCGCTCTCTCCCTCTCCCCCCATTCTCTGGGTGCAGGGATGTATCTGGTGTCCAAGTACATCCGCGAGAAGACAGACAGTGTGGTGATCTTCTCTGGTGAAGGATCAGATGAGCTCACCCAGGGGTACATCTACTTCCACAAGGCAAGGCTTGCGTCTGTGCCAAACTCTGAGCTTACCCAGGGGTACATCTACTTCCACAAGGCAAGGCTTGCATCTTTGCCAAACTCTGAGCTTACTCAGGGGTGCATCTACTTCCACAAGGCAAGGCTTGCATCTGTGCCAAACTCTGGCTGGAGTAGCACCAGAGCTGCTGATTTTCAGTGGTCATTTATAAACTCATGTAGTCACTTCCCTCAGTCAGTGGTGTCAGGATGGTGATTGAGTGAAATATTTATGTTCTGAATCCAGCGGTTTCAACGAGTAACACTCTTGTTTAACGTTTAGCACTCCGAATACTGGACACAAGTGCATCACTAGTTAGAACTTTTCACTTATCCAACATATAGAATATATTTATTTGATTTAATTAGGAAATTATTATCAAAGATATCAATTATCAGTTAAAATCGCTGAATTTGTTGATAGGCAAAGCAACCTGGTAGTTTGCTTTTTAAAGCTGCATTAAAGAAGTAATGGACCTATGTGTTTCATAGCCATAACAGGCTTTTATAACACTGAGGTTATAACCCTGATAGGTCCAGACTTTGTAAATGAGAGAGGGAGACGTACTATTCTGTGATTGGTTCTAGGGCTGTGGATGAATGAATAAATGGGGTGTGAATGAATGCTCTTCTCTGATTGGTCCAGGCCCCGTCCCCCAAGGCCGCGGCGGAGGAGAGTGAGCGGCTGATGAAGGAGCTCTACTTGTTCGACGTGCTGAGAGCCGACCGCACCACTGCAGCGCACGGGTATACCTGACGTGCAGCACACCTGCGCACACCTGCGCCCGCATACCTGACCTGCAGCACACCTGTGCACACCTGCGCCCGCATACCTGACCTGCAGCACACCTGCGCTCACATACCTGACCTGCAGCACACCTGCACTCACATACCTGACCTGCAGCACACCTGCATACACCTGCGCCCGCACACCTGACGTGCAGCACACCTGCGCCCGCATACCTGACCTGCAGCACACCTGTGCACACCTGCGCCCGCATACCTGACCTGCAGCACACCTGCGCTCACATACCTGACCTGCAGCACACCTGCACTCACATACCTGACCTGCAGCACACCTGCATACACCTGCGCCCGCACACCTGACGTGCAGCACACCTGCGCACACCTGTGCCCGCATACCTGACCTGCAGCACACCTGCGTACACCTGCGCCCGCATACCTGACCTGCAGCACACCTGCGCCCGCATACCTGACCTGCAGCACACCTGCACTCACATACCTGACCTGCAGCACACCTGCGCTCACATACCTGACCTGCAGCACACCTGCGCTCACATACCTGACCTGCAGCACACCTGCACTCACATACCTGACCTGCAGCACACCTGCATACACCTGCGCCCGCACACCTGACCTGCAGCACACCTGCGCCCGCACACCTGACCTGTAGCACACCTGCGCTCGCATACCTGACCTGCAGCACACCTGCGCCCGCACACCTGACCTGCAGCACACCTGCGCCCGCATACCTGACCTGCAGCACACCTGCGCCCGCATACCTGACCTGCGCACACCTGCGCCCGCATACCTGACCTGCAGCACACCTGCACCCGCACACCTGACCTGCAGCACACCTGCGCCCGCATACCTGACCTGCAGCACACGGGTACGAGAGGGTTCACCTTCACACACACACACACACACACACACACGTCTTGTACGCAGTTGTGTGTTCATGCCTTCTCTCGTCCTTCCCTGTGTGCTGTATGAAAAGGTTTCTACAGCAGTCAGGCTAAAATATCCAAAACCTGCTACTTAAATTTTCAGCCTCAAATATCAAACCAGCACATTTTCATATGGCAAAAGTGTCATATTCTAAATAAAAGGCATGTGTCTGTCTGAACATTCTGCATGTTTCTCCCTCTCTCTAGCTTAGAGCTGAGAGTTCCTTTCCTGGATCACAGATTATGTGCATATTTCCTGTCCTTACCTGAAGAGATGAGAGTGCCCAAGGTCAGCCCCACCACCAGTAATGATGAATGATATCCACACACCAGTAATGATGAATGATATCCACACACCAGTAATCGTATCCACACACCAGTAATGATGAATGATATCCACACACCAGCAATGATGAATGATATCCACACACCAGTAATGATGAATGATATCCACACACCAGTAATCGTATCCACACACCAGTAATGATGAATGATATCCACACACCAGCAATGATGAATGATATCCACCCACCAGTAATCGTATCCACACACCAGCAATGATGAATGATATCCACACACCAGTAATCGTATCCACACACCAGTAATGATGAATGATATCCACACACCAGCAATGATGAATGATATCCACCCACCAGTATTGATGAATGATATCCACATACCAGCAATGATCAGTGATATCCGCACACCAGTATTGATGAATTATATCCACACACCAGTATTGATGAATGATATCCACACACCAGTATTGATGAATGATATCCACACCCCAGTAATGGTGAATTATATCCGCACACCAGTTGTGATGTATGATATCCACACACCAGGAAAGATTGATGTCGACACACAAATAATAATGAATGATACCCCGACTGAATTTTGAACATCCACGTAGAACTATTGACATCCACAGTTTCAAATAATATCTACACTCAGTCATTACTGAAATCCACACTGAGTTAGGTATAATATACTCATTCACTTTTGAATAATATTCACACTGAAGCATGAACAATAGCCATACAGAGTTATGACTGATATGTACACTGAGACATGAATGATATCCACACCAAATTCTTATGTCCACAGTTACAAATGATCATTTACTCTGAGTTATGTGTGATATCCAGACTGTTATGAATCATGTCCACACTGAATTCTTGATATCCATTTCCCACATCTACACAGTCATTAGTGATATGCTCAGTGAGTTGGGAGTAATATCCAAAACTAATATATTAGTTTTAAATGATATCGACACTCACTTCTTGACATCCATACTTTCAAATGATATCTGCACTGAGTTATTAACTCACTGAGTTGTGAATATCAACACTGATTCATGAATTATATTACAATACATGGGGTTTAGTAGGAGGGAAGTTTATTTGCCGTTAGGGCATGCAATATCACATAGAGAGCTGTGATCAATGTGCTTATCATACCCGCCAGTCCCCCAGGTCCTCAGTTAGAGCCCTGCTCCCCACAGCACGTGTTCATCAAGGTATCTTGATATCTATATTGTGTTGTAAGTGATATCCACGTTGAGTTCGTTGTTATGGCTCCACTGAGCTGTGGATGTTGTGAGCTGTTCCTCTCATATGCAATTACTTTATTTGGTTTTTACCTGACTGCCTGTTGGCACTGGAACTCAGGTGTGTTGAGTGTGTTTTGCATGGGAAAGTGTCTGTTGGGTGCAGTAGTGTTCCTTCCTGGTGTGTGATTGACATGTCTTGGGTCCAATCAGGATGGAGTAGAGAAGCACCTCCTGCGAGAGTCATTTAAGGGGCTGAACCTAATCCCAGACGACATCCTGTGGAGACGCAAGGAGGCTTTCAGTGATGGACTCTCCTCCACCAAGAAGTCCTGGTTCTCCTACCTGCAGGATCATGTAGAGGCTGAGGTACACACACACATACACATACACACACACACACACACGTATACTTACTCTTACACGTGTATGCTCTATAAATTGGACTATAAGTTGCTTTTTCACCATACTTTTATATCCCTCTGTCATTCTCTCTCTCCCTCCCTCCCTCTCTCCTCTTTCACCCTCTGTCTTTCTATCTCCCTCCCTCAGTCCTTCTCTCCCTCACTCTGCCCTTCTGTCTCTCTCTCTCTCTCCCTCCCTCTCAAATTCAAAGTGCTTTATTGGCATGACAAAATTTGCATTTGTATTGCCAAAGCATGGCAAGGAACATGTAAAACAAAGAATTATAACAGGATAATATGATTGTATATATAGTACACGTGATATATATATATATATATATATATATATGTATATATAGCATATACATATATATAGCATATACATACATATATATACACACATACAAACATACACACACACACACACATATATATACAGATATACACATTCATATACATAAACAGTTATAATTACATATTAATTATAATTAACATGCTAATAACATAATAATAATAACGGCCAACATGTTGATTCTAAGCATGTGTGAGCCTGTGTGTGTGTGTCTGTAAACTGTAGTATTGTGTGATGATGTTTGTTTTGTCACTCACTGTCTCTCATTATATGGCATTCAGACACATATTTTGCTGCAATATGTGCTGTTGGTCCCTCCCCCAAGACTATTGGAAGTTTGTTGCTCTCTTCAAGATTGAGGAAGTTGGGGATATGTTTTTTAAATTTCTTAAAATATTTTTCCCTAATATCGTCATATTTTTGGCATTTTAGAAGGAAGTGCACCTCCGTTTCAACCTCATCTGTCGTACAGTGACCACATATTCTCTGTTCTTTTGGTAGCCAGGATTTTTTATGCCTACCTTTTTCAATGGCTAGATTGTGGTCACGGAGTCTGTACTCATATCTCGGACAGTCACAAGATATTCAGCTAATTTGTATTCTCGTTTTAGGGCCAGGTAGCAATTAAGCTTGTTTTGTGTTTTGGTTTGGCTGTTCCAGATAAATGGTTTTATTTTGTTTAACAGTTTGGTTTATTCTGATTTGTGTTTGTGAAGCAGTGATGGTCTGAGATATGTTATTGTTAGGTGTGAGATGATTAGTTAGTCTCAGTACCAGCTGATTTAGTGGACTCTTTTCAGGATTCAGCTCTTGGGTTTGAAGTGCATGAAACTGCAGCGTTGTTTTGGGGCTTGATTTCAGATGCATGCAGAATTTGAGAGCCCTTTTTTGAATGTTTATAACCAATGGAAATCGTCCTAATTCAGCCCTGCATGCATTGTTTGGTGTTTTTCTTTGGTGTTTAGGATTGTTCTGCAGAATTCTGCATGTAGGGCTTCAATTGGATGCTTCTCCCATCTAATGTAGTTATGCTGACTGAGTGGACCCCATACTTCACTTCCATACAAAGCAATTGGCAGGGTTACACTGTCAAATATTTTTGACAAAAATCTAAATGGAATATCAATCTGGAAGAATTTTTTTTCTGATTGCATAGAAGGCTCTGCAGGCCTTTTCTTTCAGTGAATTCACTGCCAGGCCAAAGTTTCCTGAGGCACTAATTTTCAGCCCCAGGTAATCATAGAACAGGGAGTTCTCTAGGGTGGTGTTTCCTAGAACGAACATGTGTCTGCTTTCCTGAGATCTTGCCTTTTTTTGGAAGATCATTATTTTTGATTTTTTAAGGTTTACTGCCAGGGCCCAGTTCTGGCAGTACTGCTCTAGCAGGTCCAGATGCTGCTGTAGCCCCTATTCACTGGGTGACAGCAGCACCAGGTCATCTGCGTAGAGGAGGAATTTAACTTCGGTCTTGTTTAGTGTTAGGCCAGGGGCTGTAGATCCAATAACACTGCTAACTCATTTATATAGATATTAAATAGAGTAGGGGACAAGTTACATCCCTGCCAAACACCTCGCATTTGAGTGAAGAGATCAGTCCTTTTTAGCCAATTTTTACTCCGCATTTATTATTTGCATACATTGATTTAATTATGTTATATACTTTACCCCCTACACCACTTTGGAGAATCTTATAATATAAACCCTCTTGCCAAATTGAATCAAATGCCTTTTTAAAATCCAAAAAAAAAAAATTATTTTCTTTTGTTGGTGTACATGTTGATTGATTAGGGTGTGTAGGGTGTAAATATTATCAGTAGTTCGGTGGTTTGGTTGAAAGGCAATTTGTCCTTTACTCAAGACATTGTGTTCGGTAAGAAAGGCCAGTATTGAGGCGTTAATACTGCTGAGAACCTTCCCCAGATTGCTGCTTACACAAATGCCTTGATAGTTGTTGGGGTCTAATTTGTCTCCACTCTTGTGTATTGGGGAAATAAGCCCCCAGCTCCAGTTCTCAGGGAAGCAGCCAGCTTGGAGAACTAGATTGAACAGTTTGAGCAGGGCCTGCTGCAGCTCAGAGGTGCTGTGTTTAAGCATCACTGTCCTGATGCTGTCATGGCCACAAGCTTTTCTAGGCTTAAGTTTTTTAATTTGGTCTTCTAATTCTTTCGTTGAGATTTGGTAGTCAAGTGGGCTCTGATTGTTTTTGATTGTTGATTCTAGGGTTTTTAGTTTTTCTTTGATTTCGCTCTGTTCCAAATTGAGATTGTTTGGTGATATTTCTTTATATAAGTATATAAAGAAATATATACTTATATATTTCTCTCTCTCTCCCTCCCTCCCTGTCCTTCTCTCCCCCACTCTGCCCTTCTCTCCCTCTCTCTCTCTTTCTCTCTCTCTCTTTCTGTCCTGCTGCAGGTCAATGAGTCCCAGTTGGAGATGGCAGCCAAAGTGTTCCCCCACTTCCCTCCTAAGACCAAAGAGGGGTACCATTACCGCCAGGTGTTTGAGAAGTACTACCCGGGGCGGGCCGTCTGGCTGTCCCATTACTGGATGCCCCGCTGGATCAAAGCCTCCGACCCCTCGGCCCGAACTCTCTCCATCTACAAACCCGACAAGGACGAGTGACTGACGACGCGTCGCCGTGGTTACAGCTCCGCCTTCTGCCCATAACCCCGCCCGCTTCCAAACCAGCTCCACCCTGTCACGTACGCACTCGCTAACTAACAAGCCGACAAAAAAAGCGCAACTCTGGATGGGTTTTAAAACTCATGGGCATTGAGAGATCACTGTGAGAAATTCTGAAGCACATTCAGAGGAGAGAGAGAGGGTGACAGAAGCCTGTTTTATTTTAATTTGAGTGAGAATCAGAGAGGGAATTTTGAATATGTGTTTGTTCTAACCTTTTAATAACCAAAATGCCTGTGTGGTTGGTGAGTGTGTACAGAGCCACAGTCTGATGTATTGGGTCACAAATGCCAGTTAGACATTTTTAGACACGCACACACACACAGTCTTTCACTTTTTCTCTAAACTGTTACTCTAACATAACATAATAACCAAAAGGCCATTCAGCCCAACAGTGCTCTCCATTTTCCTGACTAAATTAGCGCTCTGATTACTACTAGCCCCATAATGCCCATGATTCTCTAATTACTGTGTCTGATTAAGTCTCTGAGTACCACTAACCCCATAATGCCCATAATTCTCTAATTACTGTCTGATTAAGTCTGAGTACCACTAGCCCCATAATGCCTATAATTCTCTAATTACTGTCTGATTAAGTCTGAGTACCACTAGCCCCATAATGCCATATCTTAATTACGTCTGATTAAGTCTGAGTCACTGCCATAATGCCATATTCTAATACGTGATTAAGTCTGAGTACCACTAGCCCCATAATGCCCATAATTCTCTAATTACTGTCTGATTAAGTCTGAGTACCACTAGCCCCATAATGCCTATAATTCTCTAATTACTGTGTCTGATTAAGTCTCTGAGTACCACTAACCCCATAATGCCCATAATTCTCTAATTACTGTCTGATTAAGTCTGAGTACCACTAGCCCCATAATGCCTATAATTCTCGAATTACTGTGTCTGATTAACTCTCTGAGTACCACTAGCCCCATAATGCCCATAATTCTCTAATTATGTGTCTGATTAAGTCCTGAGTACCACTAGCTCCATAATGCCATAATTCTCAATTACTGTGTCTGATTAACTCTCTGAGTACCACTAGCCCCATAATGCCCATAATTCTCGAATTACTGTGTCTGATTAACTCTCTGAGTACCACTAGCTCCATAATGCCCATAATTCTCTAATTACTGTGTCTGATTAACTCTCTGAGTACCACTAGCCCCATAATGCCCATAATTCTCTAATTACTGTCTGATTAAGTCTGAGTACCACTAGCTCCATAATGCCCATAATTCTCTAATTACTGTGTCTGATTAACTCTCTGGGTACCACTAGCTCCATAATGCCCATAATTCTCTAATTACTGTGTCTGATTAACTCTCTGAGTACCACTAGCCCCATAATGCCCATAATTCTCTAATTACTGTCTGATTAAGTCTGAGTACCACTAGCCCCATAATGCCTATAATTCTCTAATTACTGTGTCTGATTAACTCTCTGAGTACCACTAGCCTCATAATGTCCATAATTCTCTAATTACTGTGTCTGATTAAGTCTCTGAGTACCACTAGCTCCATAATGCCCATAATTCTCTAATTACTGTGTCTGATTAACTCTCTGAGTACCACTAGCCCCATAATGCCCATAATTCTCTAATTACTGTGTCTGATTAAGTCTCTGAGTACCACTAGCTCCATAATGCCCATAATTCTCTAATTACTGTGTCTGATTAAGTCTCTGAGTACCACTAGCTCCATAATGCCCATAATTCTCTAATTACTGTGTCTGATTAAGTCTCTGAGTACCACTAGCTCCATAATGCCCATAATTCTCTAATTACTGTCTGATTAAGTCTGAGTACCACTAGCCCCATAATGCCTATAATTCTCGAATTACTGTGTCTGATTAACTCTCTGAGTACCACTAGCCCCATAATGCCCATAATTCTCTAATTATTGTGTCTGATTAAGTCTCTGAGTACCACTAGCTCCATAATGCCCATAATTCTCTAATTACTGTGTCTGATTAACTCTCTGAGTACCACTAGCCCCATAATGCCCATAATTCTCGAATTACTGTGTCTGATTAACTCTCTGAGTACCACTAGCTCCATAATGCCCATAATTCTCTAATTACTGTGTCTGATTAACTCTCTGAGTACCACTAGCCCCATAATGCCCATAATTCTCTAATTACTGTCTGATTAAGTCTGAGTACCACTAGCCCCATAATGCCTATAATTCTCTAATTACTGTGTCTGATTAACTCTCTGAGTACCACTAGCCTCATAATGTCCATAATTCTCTAATTACTGTGTCTGATTAAGTCTCTGAGTACCACTAGCTCCATAATGCCCATAATTCTCTAATTACTGTGTCTGATTAACTCTCTGGGTACCACTAGCTCCATAATGCCCATAATTCTCTAATTACGTGTCTGATTAACTCTCTGAGTACCACTAGCCCCATAATGCCCATAATTCTCTAATTACTGTCTGATTAAGTCTGAGTACCACTAGCCCCATAATGCCTATAATTCTCTATTTACTGTGTCTGATTAACTCTCTGAGTACCACTAGCCTCATAATGTCCATAATTCTCTAATTACTGTGTCTGATTAAGTCTCTGAGTACCACTAGCTCCATAATGCCCATAATTCTCTAATTACTGTGTCTGATTAACTCTCTGAGTACCACTAGCCCCATAATGCCCATAATTCTCTAATTACTGTGTCTGATTAACTCTCTGAGTACCACTAGCCCCATAATGCCCATAATTCTCTAATTACTGTGTCTGATTAAGTCTCTGAGTACCACTAGCTCCATAATGCCCATAATTCTCTAATTACTGTGTCTGATTAAGTCTCTGAGTACCACTAGCTCCATAATGCCCATAATTCTCTAATTACTGTGTCTGATTAAGTCTCTGAGTACCACTAGCCCCATAATGCCCATAATTCTCTAATTACTGTCTGATTAAGTCTGAGTACCACTAACCCCATAATGCCTATAATTCTCTAATTACTGTGTCTGATTAACTCTCTGAGTACCACTAGCCTCATAATGTCCATAATTCTCTAATTACTGTGTCTGATTAAGTCTCTGAGTACCACTAGCCCCATAATGCCCATAATTTTCTAATTACTGTGTCTGATTAAGTCTCTGAGTACCACTAGCCCCATAATGCCCATAATTCTCGAATTACTGTGTCTGATTAAGTCTCTGAGTACCACTAGCTCCATAATGCCCATAATTCTCTAATTACTGTGTCTGATTAAGTCTCTGAGTACCACTAACCCCATAATGCCCATAATTCTCTAATTACTGTCTGATTAAGTCTGAGTACCACTAGCCCCATAATGCCTATAATTCTCTAATTACTGTGTCTGATTAACTCTCTGAGCACCACTAGCCCCATAATGCCCATAATTCTCTAATTACTGTGTCTGATTAAGTCTCTGAGTACCACTAGCCCCATAATGCCCATAATTCTCTAATTACTGTCTGATTAAGTCTGAGTACCACTAGCCCCATAATGCCTATAATTCTCTAATTACTGTCTGATTAAGTCTGAGTACCACTAGCCCCATAATGCCTATAATTCTCTAATTACTGTCTGATTAAGTCTGAGTACCACTAACCCCATAATGCCCATAATGCCCCATAATGCCCATAATGCCCCATAATGCCCATAATCCCCATAATGCCATGAATGCCCCATAATGCGCAGCAGATGAGTGTATCTTTCAGGTTAACACACGTTCATATTAACTGCATTCTCTTTCATAATTGTGTCTCTATTCATTTCAATATGCGAGTTCCCTGTCTCCAAACAGTTCCCAAAGCGTAGGCTGATATAACTGCTCCGCCATAGCTTGCCACATTTGCATCCTTTTTAAGTGCCGAAATGCTCATTGGCCAGATCTGTGTAGACAACCGAGACTGTGTATGGATGTCATTCTCTGCTGTTTTAAAAAGAATAGCACCTAGGTTTGTAAGGTTTTTTTCATGTCATAGCCTTTCTTTTCTTTTTTTGCTGAGAGGTTAAAGTGTATGAACCATGAATGGATATTTTAAACTGGATGCTGATAATCTTGTACCCTTCTATGGCTCTATAATGGAATCTCAAATGCTGGGCAGTATTAGAGCTTGCTGGTTCAGCTAGAACATTTGGCCTGAATCTTATTACGTGTCTAAAAAAAAAAAAAAAAAAAAAAAAAAAAAAAAAAAAAAAAAAAAAAAAAAAAAAAAAAAAAAAAAAAAAAAAAAAAAAAAAAAAAAAAAAAAAAAAAAAAAAAAAAAAAAAAAAATTTTTTTTTTTTTTTTTTTTTTTTTTTTTTTTTTTTTTTTTTTTTTTTTTTTTTTTTTTTTTTTTTTTTTTTTTTTTTTTTTTTTTTTTTTTTTTTTTTTTTTTTTTTTTTTTTTTTTTTTTTTTTTTTTTTTTTTTTTTTTTTTTTTTTTTTTTCTGAGTACCACTAGCTCCATAATGCCTATAATTCTCTAATTACTGTGTCTGATTAAGTCTCTGAGTACCACTAACCCCATAATGCCCATAATTCTCTAATTACTGTCTGATTAAGTCTGAGTACCACTAGCCCCATAATGCCTATAATTCTCGAATTACTGTGTCTGATTAACTCTCTGAGTACCACTAGCCCCATAATGCCCATAATTCTCTAATTATTGTGTCTGATTAAGTCTCTGAGTACCACTAGCTCCATAATGCCCATAATTCTCTAATTACTGTGTCTGATTAACTCTCTGAGTACCACTAGCCCCATAATGCCCATAATTCTCGAATTACTGTGTCTGATTACTCTCTGAGTACCACTAGCTCCATAATGCCATAATTCTCTAATTACTGTGTCTGATTAACTCTCTGAGTACCACTAGCCCCATAATGCCCATAATTCTCTAATTACTGTCTGATTAAGTCTGAGTACCACTAGCCCCATAATGCCTATAATTCTCTAATTACTGTGTCTGATTAACTCTCTGAGTACCACTAGCCTCATAATGTCCATAATTCTCTAATTACTGTGTCTGATTAAGTCTCTGAGTACCACTAGCTCCATAATGCCCATAATTCTCTAATTACTGTGTCTGATTAACTCTCTGGGTACCACTAGCTCCATAATGCCCATAATTCTCTAATTACTGTGTCTGATTAACTCTCTGAGTACCACTAGCCCCATAATGCCCATAATTCTCTAATTACTGTCTGATTAAGTCTGAGTACCACTAGCCCCATAATGCCTATAATTCTCTATTTACTGTGTCTGATTAACTCTCTGAGTACCACTAGCCTCATAATGTCCATAATTCTCTAATTACTCTGTCTGATTAAGTCTCTGAGTACCACTAGCTCCATAATGCCCATAATTCTCTAATTACTGTGTCTGATTAACTCTGAGTACCACTAGCCCCATAATGCCCATAATTCTCTAATTACTGTGTCTGATTAACTCTCTGAGTTCCACTAGCCCATAATGCCCATAATTCTCTAATTACTGTGTCTGATTAAGTCTCTGAGTACCACTAGCTCCATAATGCCCATAATTCTCTAATTACTGTGTCTGATTAGTCTCTGAGTACCACTAGCTCCATAATGCCCATAATTCTCTAATTACTGTGTCTGATTAAGTCTCTGAGTACCACTAGCCCCATAATGCCCATAATTCTCTAATTACTGTCTGATTAAGTCTGAGTACCACTAACCCCATAATGCCTATAATTCTCTAATTACTGTGTCTGATTAACTCTCTGAGTACCACTAGCCCCATAATGCCCATATTCTCTAATTACTGTGTCTGATTAAGTCTCTGAGTACCACTAGCCCCATAATGCCCATAATTTTCTAATTACTGTGTCTGATTAAGTCTCTGAGTACCACTAGCCCCATAATGCCCATAATTCTCGAATACTGTGTCTGATTAAGTCTCTGAGTACCACTAGCCCATAATGCCCAAATTCTCTAATTACTGTGTCTGTTAGTCTCTGAGTACCACTAACCCCATAATGCCCATAATTCTCTAATTACTGTCTGATTAAGTCTGAGTACCACTAGCCCCATAATGCCTATAATTCTCTAATTACTGTGTCTGATTAACTCTCTGAGTACCACTAGCCCCATAATGCCCATAATTCTCTAATTACTGTGTCTGATTAAGTCTCTGAGTACCACTAGCCCCATAATGCCCATAATTCTCTAATTACTGTCTGATTAAGTCTGAGTACCACTAGCCCCATAATGCCTATAATTCTCTAATTACTGTCTGATTAAGTCTGAGTACCACTAGCCCCATAATGCCCATAATTCTCTAATTACTGTCTGATTAAGTCTGAGTACCACTAGCCCCATAATGCCCATAATGCCCCATAATGCCCATAATGCCCCATAATGCCCATAATGCCCCATAATGCCCATAATGCCCCATAATGCTGCAGCAGATGAGTGTATCTTTCAGCGTTAACACACGTTCATATTAACTGCATTCTTTCATAATTGTGTCGTCTTATCATTTCAATATGCGATGTTCTGTCTCCAACAGTTCCCAGAGCGTAGGCCTGATATAAAATGCTCCGCAGAAGCTTGCACACATTTAGCATCCCTTTTTAAGATGCCGAAAGCTCATTGGCAGATCTGTGTAGACAACCGACTGTGTGATGTGATGTCATTCTCTGCTGTTTTAAAAAGATAGCACTTTAGGTGTTGTAATGGGTTTTTTTTCAATGTCATTGTTTTTTTTCTTTTTTTTGCTGAAGAGGTTAAAGTGTATGAACCATGAATGGATTTTAAAGGACTGCTGTAATGATTTGTACCCTTCTTATGGGATTGTTAAGACTGGAATCTCAAAGGGGGGCAGTATTAGCAGGCTTTGCTGGTTCAGCAGAACATTTTGGACCTGGAAGCTAGTTATTCAGAATCGTGCCAATCAGTGACTTAAATTAAGTGCTGTAAAATCCATAATTCAGCACAACCCCCAGAACTTGAGTTTGAGATCCATGCTCTGAGATATCATGCTTAAAATAATATTTTGAATTCAGTATTTTTACGTGGTAAATTGCGTTACAGACGCTGTAAATATTGAAAGAGCGCTCTGGAGCAGTGTGTGTGTACAGTGAGCTCTGCAGAGACAAACGAGAGTTTCGCACTGCCCATGCTCTCTTCCTGAGCTGCAGTCAATTAAAACAAAAACAAAACACCTTGACTGGTTCACAGACAGGCTTCTTTTTGCTCCTTGATTCACACATGCACACTCACAAGTGTGTGTGTCACACTGGAACTAATCGCAGGTGTGTGTGTGCGCACGCGTGTGTGTGGTGAACAGAAATACATTGTTCTTCTGTAATATAGTTGAGTCTGAATTGGGTGTGTATGTGGAGGAGGGGTCCATTTGGGATGGGGCGCACACAGACTGGTGCCTGTTGGATAAAGAGCTAGAAATTCATTGGGCAGACTGTCCTATGGGAGTGGAATTGAACCTGTTGCCCCGGTAACATGCTTTTCCTCTTTTTCTCCCATATTGCTGTGTGCCGATTTGAAATAAAATTGAATATTAAAGTGCACCTGGTTTCAATCTGTTACAGTGGATGCAAGGCTACATACACTCTCATGAAAAAAACAATCAAACAAACGTTTGTGTGTTGGATCCAAATAAAGGCACTTCCATTTGCTAGTGACTGTGTTCTGTGAGATAGCCATGAAGACACTTCACCAACCCTGCTAGGCAGGAACTGCGAGTAGGATGGCTAGCCACATTAATCCCCCAAGCTAGCATTGCAAATAAGCAATGTTCTTAATCACAGGAGTGTTAGAATGACCTTGTATCATCATGATGAACCCTAACCTGTGCATTTTGTGTTTTTGCAACTTCCTTTCATTCCAATATCAATCAATCAATCAATCAAATTTATTTGTATAGCGTATTTTACAACAGTTGTCACAATACGTTTTACAGACAACCCTAGCCTAAACCCCCACAGGAGCAAACCTAAGGCAACAGTGGCAAGAAAAAACTCCTTGTGGCAGATGGGGAGAAACCTTGGAAGGAACCAGGCTCAAGGGGGAAACCCATCCTCCTCTGGTCGGCTCAGTGTGCCGACTGGTGACCAGCATGTCAGCCAGTTTATGCACAATATATGATATGTGATGTGGCTCAGATGATGGGTGGGGCCGGGTGGCGGTGATGGGGAACAGCAGGTGGCGGCAGATGTCGGCAGGGTGGAGGCAATGACGAAGGAGGGGCTGGACCACAGAGGTGGGGGAGACCAGACGACTCTCGAAGCACTCTCGAGGGTTGGGGCAAGAGCCCCGCCAGCAGCGTGGGGAAGAGGGTGGAAACGACAATTAGGGAATTTGCAATATAGCAGACAGTGAGTAAAGTGGCAGTGGTATGTATTGGGGGGACCCCGCCAGGAGTAGAATATGGCTGCATATCTACTACGACAGGGATGGAGAGCCCATGCAGTCATGAGGGGTAGACAACCATACCCGCCTATCAAGAGCCAGCCCATGTAAAGTCGGGTCACAGCTGATTGACAGGTGACAGTAAGGAAAGGATTCCCACCTACAAAGCTCTATGACTACAGGCTTCTCGCACCCTGTCTCCAGACTACAACTGATTGTAAGCCTGAGCACAGAGGTGCGTTTTTAATCTAGATTTAAATATTGAGACTGTGTCTGACTCCTTTATAAATTTTGGACGCTGGTTCCACAGTAGTGGGGCCCTGTAGGAGAAAGCCCTACCACCTTTTAGGTTCTTGGAAATTCTTGGGACTACCAAGAAGCCTGCGTCTTGAGATCAGAGTGACCTTGTGGGCTTATAAGGTAGGAGCATGTACACAGGTGCACGTCCATGCAGAGCTTTAAAAGTCAGGAGCAAAACCTTGAAGTCTATCCTATGCTTAATGGGTAGCCAGTGAAGCGACGCTAGTACTGGTGTAATGTGCTCAGCAGCTGCATTCTGCACAAGCTGGAGACTCTTTAACGAGTTATTAGGGCAGCCAGAAAGCAGGGCGTTACAGTAGTCTAACCTAGACGTAACAAATGCATGGATCAATTTTTCAGCATCCCCGACTGACAGGAAATGTCTAATTTTAGCTATGTTGCGCAGCTGAAAGAAGGCAATTCTGGATATGTTTTTTATATGGGTGTCAAAAGATAGATCAGGATCAATGGTGACACCAAGGTCTTTAACGACCATATTAGGTTCAGCCAAACAACCATCACAGTTTAAGGTGAGAGTGGACAATTTCTCCCTTAATATTTTGGGACCTAAAACCAACATTTCAGTCTTGTCTGAATTTAGGAGCAGAAAATTTGAAAGCATCCAAACCTTGATATCTACAATACAGGCCTCTAACCGTGAAAGCGGCAGTGCTTCGCCAGGTTTCATTGAAATATAAATCTGGGTATCGTCCGCATAACAGTGGAACTCTACGCCATGTGCCCGGATAATATTGCCAAGTGGTAGCATATATAGCGAGAAGAGTACTGGTCCTAGTACTGATCCTTGTGGAATACCGTATTTCATTATTGAGGAGCTGGACTCTTCTTCTTTTAATTTGACAAACTGTTTCCTGTCACATAGGTATGATCCAAACCATGCGAGTGCCTGTCCATGAAGTCCAACACAGGACTGGAGTCTGTCCAGAAGAATTCCATGGTCAATTGTGTCAAAAGCTGCACTCAGGTCGAGGAGCACAAGAACCGACACAGAGTTACGGTCAGCTGACAGTAGTAAATCATTTGTAACCTTGATAAGTGCGGTTTCTGTGCTGTGGTGGGGTCTAAACCCAGATTGGAATACTTCATGGATACCGTTAGAACTAAGGTATGCACTTAGTTGCTTAGCAACAATTTTCTCCAATAATTTTGATAGAAATGGAAGGTTTGAAATAGGTCTATAATTTTCCAATTTATTGGGTTCTAGGTTTGGTTTCTTCAATAATGGCTTAATGACTGCCACTTTTAATGACTCAGGTACGTATCCTGTGACTAGGGATGTGTTAACGATTTTTAGTATATGCTGGCCTAGTACTGGAAATAGTTCTTTAATCCAGTTTGAAGGAATAGGATCGAGTATACAGGTCGTCGGTTTTGAAGACATAACTAATTCAGATAACTTAGCACATAACTTAGAACAGCTTAGCACTGCTGTCTGTAAATCTTCCTGTTGTAACCAGGTGCGGGGCTGTTTATTAACATGAACAGAAATAGTGCATGATGGAGACAGTTTAGTCTCTAATAGCCTCAATTTTCTGATCGAAGAAGTTCATGAAGTCAATGCTGCTAAGATTGGAGGGATAAGATGAAAACTCTGATGATTGTTTTTTAGTTAATTTATCCATAGTGCTAAATAGAAATTTTGGGTTATGTCTATTTTGTTCAATTAGTTTTGAGAAAAAGGCAGATCTAGCAGAAGCAAGAGCTTGCTTATACTGAAGAAAGCTGTTTTTACATGCAAGATGAAATACTTCTAGCTTTGTTGACCGCCATTTTTGCTCTAATTTTCTAGTAGACTGCTTCAGGGCCCGGGTGGTATCGTTATATCATGGAGTGTGCTTTTTCCGACTAGGGTTTCTTCTTTTAAGGGGGGCAACAACATCAAGAGTGTTGCTGAGGGTAAGGGTTAGCTGGTTAGTCAATTGGTCCAGAGCGGCTTCATCAGCATTTTCATCAGCCTTTTCTTCTGTGGAGAGGAATGACTCCGGAAGCATATTTATAAACTTTGGATTAACCTCAGGGTTTACTGATCGGCTGTAGTAATGTCTAGGCTCTGATACAGGAGGATTTGGTGCCTTAATATTGAACATAATGAGGAAATGATCTGATAGTATAGGGTTATGAGGTGCGATGGTAAGATTTACCACACTAATACCATGGAACAGAACTAAGTCTAAGGTATGGCCACAGTAGTGAGTAGGCTCACAAACATTCTGTACAAAACCAATGGAATCAGTCAAAAGCTGTTCCTAGGGGGTCACCATTTTTATCCACATGTATGTTGAAATCACCAACAATTATGACCTTATCTGCTGAAATTGCAAGGTGTGATAAAAACGCAGCAAATTCCCTTAAGAAATCAGAATAAGGCCCAGGTGGCCTGTAAACAGACACAAGAAAAAAGGACTGCCCGCTAGCACTTTTATTAGCTAGATCGGGCTGTACACAGTTAGTAATAAGAACTTCAGAAGAGAAGAACATATATCCATGCTTAGGCGCTAGACTCAATAAGGACTGATAAATAGCTGCCACGCCTCCCCCTCTGCCTGATGGACGTGACACCTGAGTACCTATGAAACCCACAGGAGACGCTTCATTAATCGCAACATATTCATCAAGTCTTAGCCAAGTTTCAGTCAGACATAATACATTGAGATTATGGTCTATTATCAATTTGTTGACAAGATCTGCTTTTGGAGTGAGTGTTTTAGAAAGTATGAAGTTCTGCGATTTTCATTTTCATATTTGACTTGGGTTTGACTTGAAAGATTAGTCATACAATAAAGGATTTTCACTCATTCATTACATTTGTGGAATGCGTTGTTTATTGATTTGCATCCTATGTGCGTGGAGTGACAGCAGGGCTTACCAAACTAGCTAGCTATAAACCCCTGGAATTTGCCAGAAGCCATGTGACAGAATCTTCTGAGACCTGGATGAAAATTTTGTGGTCCAATGAGGAGGAATGGGGTGTTGCACTACTTCCTGATGGCAATGGAGACTAATCTTTCAAGTCAAACCAAAGTCAAATATGAAAATGAAAATCGCAGAACTTCATACTTTCTAAAACACTTTTTTTTAAAACACTGAGCAGCATTGTGAGCTAAGATAACCAATATCATTTAATGTAACTTGGCACAAACCTTACCGCGAGATTTACTAACCTTACCTCAGTGTCATGGGGTCCTCAGGGTCTTTTTCGTGATGTCACAGACTATCATGATGCTGTTAAATGGCTAGTTAGATTTGTTACTAGAGGTATTTATATAGTGAATAAACGTCCCCCAAGTAATGCAATACTTCTTATGAAAAATATAGTGCACATATTGCAGTATAACACTCTTAACATTGTTAAAATTATGGCATATATATTCATTTTTACAGTTACTGTGGATTACATTATTTTCAAACTTTTGATATTAGAATTTTAATGTAGACCATTATTCTGAATGACCATTGTGCACTTTAAAACTTTATTTCTCCCTTAATATGTAATGTGATATGTATCTGATGTAACTGAGAAATAAGAGTGGAATCATTTCTTATGATTTTTATGCATATTATTAATTTTCTGTAAGATACATGGCCTGCAAACACAGCAGTTGACAGCTTGTCTTAGATGTGTGAACATCTGCTGGCACCAGGGCCAAGAAAAGTCTGGTTCTGTAGCTGTCATAGGGAAAATTGTATGATGCATAAATTGTCTAGTGTCTTTATCAAAGCTTTTCTATTTTTTGGTGTGGCTGACAATTGACTATGGCAGAAATCAAGGCACATGAATTCAGCTATTTGATCTGAATGTGGACATTCAGAATTCCATTTCAAAAGCTTCTGTCGATTTCACATGAATCATGTGAATGATCCGGAAGTTGAAAACTTTAATCTGAGGAAAATTTTCATATTATGGTAGAGTCCATTGAGTGTGAAAATGCCTAAAATGGGTAAACCACTGGGGTAATCAGACAACATACTGACACAGGTGACACTCATAGAGTTTATTAGCAATGTGAGAATACAGTGGATTATTAATAATAAATCTTATTAATAATAAGATTCCTGTAGAAAATGCTAAAAAAAGATCAAGCAGTGAATGTATCATACCTCACTGATTAATAAACATCATATGTGGTAGATTTGCGTGTGACAGGTGTGTGTGTGAGAGAGATGGTTCCAGAGCAGTCTCATGTTGGATTATGGCTTTTAATTTAGCATTTTGCTTTTAAAGGAAAGCGTCTCTTAACTGACAACCTTTAAGTGTTTTTTATCTGCTGTCCAATGTAACATGCCATTTTATGTTGATCAGCTAAAATCACTTTCAAAAGAAGTTTAGAAGAGGGTGAAGACAAATGTGTTTCCCCCCTCTGGGTTCAGAATCTAAACACGTTTTTTTCACAAGAGAGTAAAAATTTCCATCACGGTGACTATATCCTTCATAACCATAATTACACATTAGTCCACTAACATTAAGTTTCCCTGGAATGCCTTTGCCCTTCGTGCTGGAAGAAAAGAAATACAGCAAATATGAGTCAAAATATGATGCTACCCACCTATCAGAGAAGAGCTGTTTATGTGCTTGTGTGTGTGTGTGTGAGGCAGTGAAGCGGAAGAGAACTCACCTGCACACCACGTATTTAATCCAGGGCCATGGAACAGCCTGGCCAATCTCAACAGAGTCAGCATATATCCCGCCACTCAACCAGTACACTCCACTGCCACCACAGGGGTCCACCAGCACCTGCACAAACAACCCTCATACAGTCACACAGTGATGACATCAGCGCCTGTGCAAACAACCCTCATACAGTCACACAGTGATGACATCAGCGCCTGCGCAAACAACCCTCATACAGTCACACAGTGATGACATCAGCGCCTGCACAAACAACCCTCATACAGTCACACAGTGATGACATCAGCGCCTGCGCAAACAACCCTCATACAGTCACACAGTGATGACATCAGCGCCTGTGCAAACAACCCTCATATAGTCACACAGTGATGACATCAGCGCCTGCGCAAACAACCCTCATACAGTCACACAGTGATGACATCAGCGCCTGCGCAAACAACCCTCATACAGTCACACAGTGATGACATCAGCGCCTGCGCAAACAACCCTCATACAGTCACACAGTGATAACATCTGCATCTGCACGAACAGCACTTATACCATCACACAGTGATGACATCAGTACCTGGGCAGACAGACCTCATAGGCTGAATCTGAAACCAGACACTTTTTCCATGCGAACACCTAAGTGCGTTGGTGAAGTGGTGAAGTATAGAAAAAGTCTGAAATGATGTTTTATTAATGATTAGACAAATAAGTTATTAGTTGATGTATGAAGCTTTGACTGATGTGAAATATACTGTTTAATTATAGATACATATACACCGATCAGCCACAACATTAAAACCACCTGCATTTTTCTGCTTTTTTTCTGATTTAATATTTTATTTTCTCTGTTTGTAATCAAACAATTCACACATGGTCAAAGCACAGACTCAGAGCTTTTATTAAACGGTATTCTTTTACATTTTGGTTTCACCATGTAGTAATTACAGCACTTTTTATACATAGTCTGCCATTTCAGTGTTTTAGACAAATTAACATAATGTCAAATAAAAGAGTCATGTTTTGTATTTGGTTGCATATCCTTTGCATGCCATGACTTCCTGATGTCTGTGACCTATCAACATCATCAGAGTCTGGATATCTTATTGTCAGGTTGTCCTACAAGCGATACAAAAACTCTTTCCATGTGAATGGATCTCTATGGGAATTGGGAGGTGGGACTAGATTCAGCTGTAAATTATGCTGATACAGTATGGAACACATTTGTCGGCTAAATGGCTCATTCATTACATCAAGGTCATAAAGTCATCAAGGGCCCAAGGTATCAAATGAGCCTCAAACCACCGTGCTGCTGCCATATATGCAATAGATACTACAAGCAATGTTTCTCTTGAATATTTTTTCCATTGAGTTCAACAGGAAAATTAATCAGGAGAAACAATGCCTGTAGTATCATGTCTGAGCACAAACTTCCTGCATGACGGCCTTCAGGCTTCATGAAATACAACCTTTTTATGATTTATAATTTTATGGTTGTTTATGTCTTCTTGTCTAATGAGAGTCTCACTTTGGGTCATTTTACAGCAGTCAGCAGCCATACCACCATGCACCCTGCTCCTGCCAAATGGCTAACCCTAACCCAGTCTCACTTTGGGTCACTTTACAGCAGTCAGCAGCCATACCACCATGCACCCTGCTCCTGCCAAATGGCTAACCCTAACCCAGTCTCACTTTGGGTCACTTTACAGCAGTCAGCAGCCATACCACCATGCACCCTGCTCCTGCCAAATGGCTAACCCTAACCCAGTCTCACTTTGGGTCATTTTACAGCAGTCAGCAGCCATACCACCATGCATCCTGCTCCTGCCAAATGGCTAACCCTAACCCAGTCTTACTTTGGGTCATTTTACAGCAGTCAGCAGCCATACCACCATGCACCCTGCTCCTGCCAAATGGCTAACCCTAAACCAGTCTCACTTTGGGTCATTTTACAGCAGTCAGCAGCCATACCACCATGCACCCTGCTCCTGCCAAATGATTCATTCATTCATTCAGTGTCTCAGTGCTTAGATGTGGAGTGATTGAGTTCCCACTGAGCCTTCAGCATGGAGTGCCCTGTTGAATGGTACCTCACACACATCTCATAACAGAATCTGAATGTTGCATAATAAACCACAAAAAATCTACAAATCTACAATGAACCAACACCTCAGCAATCCTCCTACAGACTACTCAAAGGTGATCCTGGGCCAACATTGAAGGCAGAGATTGATGCATGTTGAAACATGTATTTCATCTTGATTGAATCACAAAAATAGATTTTGATTTTTTACAAGAACCATATCCTGTCACTCCTACATAAGAAGCCAGAAGACACACACACACACACACACACATGCACACACACACACACACACACAAATGCATGTACACACACACACACACACACACATACATATACCCACACACAAATGCAAATATGTACACACACACACACACACACACACACATACATACATATACCCACACACAAATGCAAGCATGTATACACACACACACACACACCCCTACCACATACACACACATACACACACACACACACACAAATGCAAGCATGTACACACACACACACACATACATATACCCACACACAAATGCAAGCATGTATACACACACACACACACACCCCTACAACATACACAAACATACACACGTGCCTATGCCTGCACACAAAGACATTCACAAACACAAATGCAGACATACCTGGTAATTGTCAGCCTTATTCTCTTTCCAGTCCAAATCTACAATGAACCAACACCCAGCAACTTACCACATGCAGCTATGCCTACATGCAAGCATACACACATGCACAAATACACTCTTACCTGAAAACTGTCAGCCGTTTTCTCATCGCAGTCATACCCATAATTGCAGGTGTTGACGCCATGGAGATAGATCCATCCTCCATGCCATCCACCATCTGGGCCGTGCGCTCGACAAACATGATGTTTTGTCTTCGATGTCACGGCATCTGTCAAAGGTCAACAAATAAGGAGAGATCTTATTTCTGCTAATTACATTGACATCATTTAGCTGCAAACATGGAAGAGAGCGCAGTTCTCTTATTTACACTGACACAATTTAGCTGCAAACATGGAGAAATTTCACTCATTCCTGTAATTCACACTGATGTCATTTTACCTGAAACATGAAGAGATCTCAGTTCTGTTATTTACATTGACATACTTTGGCTGAACCTCTTGCCTTGTACCTGGGCTAGTGCCCTGTATTCATGAAGGACAACTTAACAGCAACACTGGTCGACCTACTACTGGAACCTATTCCAGCCTGCCTAGGGCAAGAGGCAGGAATACACCCTGCACAGGTTACTAGTCCATAACCGGGCACACACACCACTCACACTTAGAGGCAATTTAGAGCCTCCAATCAGCCTAGACTGCTTGCCTGGACTGCAGAAATCGGCATAGCTGGAGAAATCCCACGCGAACACTGGGAGAACATGCAAACTCCGCACAAACTCCACCACGCAAACACCGGGAGACCATACAAACTCCGCACAGAAATCTCATGCGAACAACCCAGAGAACTAAACTAATTTTATGTAAAATGTGATACATACTTTCTGGAATGGGATCCGTAGAATTGCGATCCACCCACTGAAGCTCCTGGTAGCGGCAGCCTTCTCTGTGAGGTTCCTCTTTTTTCCACGGAATCCATGGACTCACACAGCTGCAGCTCTGGATGTTGTTTGTGGTAGAACATTGTGCGTTCACCCCACAGCTATACACGCTGCATCCATCCACACATTCACCATTGCGGCAGACTTCACTGGATCCACATGCACCATTACTAGTGCCTCTGCAAGTTGGATCGGCAGTTGAGAAGCTGCTGTACAACAAGAGATAGAGCACTAAGAAGAAGACTTTTCTGGACTCCATCATTGGTTCCCTGTATGACAACAACAATCCACATGAACAACATCAATCAGAGCCAAGCTAAAGCAAACACAGTACACTGCTAGTGAAATGGTATTGTCTCTTACTGAAGCATTTTAAGGGAAGATATGACTGCTCAGTGTAATGTGTCAGCACTTTCTAATAAAAAGCATCACATACATATAGTAAATGCTGCAATGTAGTGTTTCACAGATAGAATTTCGTTGGCTGTTTCGCCCAAATAGATTTGTTGCACCCATAATTTTTTTTTGTATTTATAATTGTAAATCTCACGCAGCTAGACCAACGAGGGAAATAGCTGGGAGCGAAGGTATCTGCGTGTGTCCCTTCGGTGCTGCTGGAAAAAGTTGTACTATTTAAAATTCACTGTTCTTATAAACGGGGCGAGACTGGAGAACTCTTATTTTGCTATATCTGGATGAAACTATGTTCACTGATCATACATGCATACAAACACTCAAAAGAAATATCGAGGCGCAGAAATTTATTGTTCCCTCATTATTATCAGTGGTCATTGCATCCTAGTGGGGAAGCCGTCTGAAAACGACAGTTGACTACCTGACAGTTTAATGTAACAATTGTAATTATTCAGGATGTTATCATTTAGTAGCACTTTTTAAATCAAACTCTTAAAGAAATCTCCGGGAATGTTTTTTGTTTTGTGGTGAAGGAGAAAGGGGGAATTGGCAGCCCTCTCTGCGTTGGAGAATTCTGTGCACATGGACCTTTACACCCATTTCGGTGACCAAATACAGTCTGTGCTTAGTTTGCCTACATAACAACTAAACTTTGCACTTCATATGACTCTTCTTGTGCCAGTAAAAAGCACAGTAGGCTTTTATACATATTTTACATACACTTTATATGCATATTTTTACATATACATGGTGTGCTCACACAGGCTTGATGTGAGAGTATTGAAAATGAACTCCAGATAGACTCCAAGCCAATAATTTAAAGTCAATTCCACCACTTTACAAATACATTTTAACTAATTTAAAGAAAAAATGTATTATTTGAGAATTTTTTTTATCAAAAAGAGGATGTATTTCTACATAGATAGAAATAGAAGATACATCCTTAAACTTCATGTCAAATGTATTCTTTGAAATGTCACATAACAGAAAGCTTACCTTGATCTCAGCAGAGACTGGGATGGTAATGCACGGTCTGTGCTGTGTATATAGGCTATAAGCTGAGTCGGTGTGAGTGCCGTGTATACAGCTATACTTTCTGAAATCAGGAACTCCTCATCTGTTCATTCTCACTTGTCACGTCTCACTAATCACACTCAGCTTCTGTGGAAATGCTGCCACACACACAGATCAGACGAATGTTCAAGACTGCAGCCACTGAGCTGTCCACTAAGGAGAGGGAGAGTGAAGGAGAGACAGAGAGAGAAAGAGAGACAGAGAGAGGCAGAGAGAGAGAGAGAGGAGAGAGAGAAAGAAGGACAGAGTGTGGGACAGTGTGAGTCAGAGGAAGAGAGAGAGAGAGAGCACCCTAACCACTACAACCCAGCAGCCAGTACAATAACCACTACAACCCAGCACCCTAACCACTACAACTAACACAATAACCACTACAGCCCAGTACCCAAACCACTGCAACCCAGCACCCTAACCACTGAAACCCAGCACCCTAACCACTACAACCCAGCACCCTAACCACTGCAACCCAGCACCCTAACTACTACAACCCAGCACCCTGACCACTACAACCCAGCACCCTAACCACTACAACCCAGCACCCAGCACCCTGATCACTACAACCCAGCACCCAGCACAATAACCACTACAGCCCAGCACCCTAACTACTGCAACCCAGCACCCAGCACAATAACCACTACAACTTTCCAACAATTCAAAATATGATTACACTGTATTATGGAGAACCTAAGGTTCACACAATGCTGATCCAGCAGGATGTTGTGCGACTGAGCACTGTTTCTTCATTACTCCCTGTCAGCCCAGTAAAAGTTCTATTTTATTTTTGGGGTCTGATAAGGGGCACACTTCTGTAAACCGCCCTACAATCCTGTTCCTTCTAGTGATCCAAATTTCAAGCTTTGCTTGTCCAGATAAAAAATTAACCAAGCAGAGTTTAAACCTGTGTTGAACACTGTATTCTGGACCCAGAATGAAAACGTATCAAAAGCCACCCCATGACTCCTACACAGGTCTCAGCAAAGCAAACAATGCCAGGTGATTGCACTGCACAAACTGAAAAGTGAATGATTGTATGTTTCTTGGTATAAATGTCTGTTCGTAAATATGAATATTACATGCTGCTAGGGAAATTTCCCCATGGGAATAATGAAGTATTCTATTTATGTGTGTCTGTATGTATGTACAGTATTTATTTTACAACCAGTATTTATTTTAAGTTGCAAATATACAAGAACTTGTACATTTTGTAAAAAGAACGTGACAACCTTGTATAAGCATATATGCTTTCTGTAGGTCTTCACCAGTAGTTTTATACATTCATTTAAATGTCTCGTTTGAGGCAATTTTATTATTATTGTTATTTGACACTTTGATGTGACACAAAGTTTGAATGACCACATTGTCAACATCAATCAATCAATCAATCAATCAAATTTTATTTGTATAGCGTATTTTACAGCAGTTGTCACAATACGCTTTACAGACAACCCTGGCCTAAACCTCCTAAACAGGAGCAAGCCTAAGGCAACAGTGGCAAGGAAAAACTCCCTGTGGCAGATGGGAAGAAACCTTGGAAGGAACCAGGCTCAAGGGGAAAACCCATCCTCCTCTGGTCGGCTCAGGGTGCCGACTGGTGACCAGCATGTCAGTCAGTTTTATAAGATTTGTGATGTGGCTCAGATGATGGGTGGGGCCGGGTGGCGGGAACAGCAGGGGGCGACAGATGTGAGCAGGGTGGAGGCAATGACGAAAGAGGGGCTGGACCCCTAGAGGTGGGGGAGACCAGACGACTCTCGAAGCACTCTCGAGGGTTGGGGCAAGAGCCCCGCCAGCAGCGTGGGGAAGAGGGTAGAAACTGCAATTAGGGAATTTGCAATATAGCAGACAGTGGGTAAAGTGTATGTGCAGTAGTATGTATTGGGGGGACCCAATGCAGAAACGGTTTTGTCAAGAATGTTGTGGAAGAACTTGACTGGCCCGGCACAGAGCCCTGACCTCAACCCCATCAAGCACCTTTGGGATCATTTGGAAAGCCAACAGTGAGCCAAGCCTAATTCGTCCAATCAGTGCCCGGCCTCATTAATGCTCTTCTGGCTGAATGGAAGCAGATCCCAGCAGTAATGCTCTAACATCTAATATAAAGCCTTCCCAGGAGATTGGAGGTTGTTATAGCAGCAAAGGGTGGATTAACTCCATATTAACGCCCATAATACTGGCTAAGATGTTGGATGTCAGGTGTCCACATACTTTCGGCCACATAGTGTATTAATTAAACCTTAACCTTTTCAAGCTAAGGGAGGCACATTGCGTCAAAAAACCACTCTCATTAAACGCGTTGAATAACTCTCTAATTTCTGAATGTAGGATCATTTCCTTTTTTGTTATGCAGAGGAGACATATGACTCTCAAATATATTGAATCCACCGACATTAAAGCCAGGGCTGTGTTTGAAAATCATGCCTACCTTTCGCTATGTTACGGTTTCGTCACCACGAGTAATAGCTGCTGAAAACACATGCAGTTTCCATGCAATGTTTCCATGCAATGGACCCATTTGAGGACTATATGAATCTGAGGTGCATACAACTATTCTAATTGGTTATGTGTCTTTACTGCTTGTGCAATAAAATACAAATGTTACTTGCTACTTATATATTTATAAGTATATATATTTATACTTATATATAAAATACTATCGCTATTTACTATTACAGTTATTGGAATATATAAACATTGTTTTACAGGCAATACAAAGCCTGCATTTATTCTCAAACTGTGTTTCGTACATTGAGATTTTGTATCACTCTCACTTTTTAAGACTGCCAACTGCCAAAAAAATTAATACTTGAGTAGTTATTCATAAAAAAATGTTATTTTTATAATATAGTTTTATATCATGCCAATTTAGTTTTATTTTATGATACATTATTGTTAAACATAATTATTGTTTGAATTGGTTGCTGTATCATCAAAATAAAATAAAATAGTTTTATTTTACCATTTCAGTTCTATTTTTACCCATTATTAAACAATGTTATGTTCTATTGACATGACTATGATATTGACACTTCATACAAACTATTCTTGTAATATAAGGTGCTACACCTGAACTGACACTTGTGGCTTAGGCGATACAGTCAAGTGAATGCATTTTCATTTTAGCAAAAATGATTTTTTTTCTCAAGTAATAGGGCCCACCAACTAATTCACTTTATATCCAGGCCACAACCTGACATATCCTGAAAAGGACAAGACTTGAGAAAAGAAATGAGGGGTTATGAAAACTGGAATCACCACCATATTTCTGACCAATTATTGAATACTCACATGTACGCACATATTGCTTTATTTACAAATTGGTGCGCTTGAATCGTTGCAATGTGAAAACAACTGGACTAAATTAAAATTATTTAGTGTAATAATTAGCTGAACCCTAGTGCGGACTTTAGCAAACAAACTAGGCATAGAAACAGCCATAGATAAAATTTATATAAATGAGGATGTGCTGCAAAATTAGGAAACAACTGCAAAAAATTAAGTCGGCAGGCCCTGATGGGATATACCTAAGAATACATCTGGAACTCGTAGAAAATATCAGTAATCAGTCCCTTAATACTGGTGTAATACCAGAGGGTTGTAAACATGCCAGTATAATACCAGTATGTAAGACAGGTGACCGTACTGTCCCTGGAAATTACAGGCCTGTCAGTTTAACTAGCATTGCATGTAAAATACTTGAATCTATCATTAGAGATAGAAATGAATTATTCCTATTAATATATTTTTTTAAGCGATTGTCAGTATGGGTTTCGCAAGAGGAGGTCATGTCTAAGGAACCCCATAGACCTTTTTGCGAAGGCTACATTATTCGACGACCTGAATCAGGGCTATGACATAGTGTATTTGGATTTACAAAAAGATTTTGACAAAGTTCCACATGAGAGTCTTACAATAAAATTTAAATTAGTGGAAATCACAGTCATAGCAGAATGGGTGCACACGGGCGAACCCTAAATATCATGGTAGGAGGAACATGGTCTAGTACCAAGTGGAGTCCCACAGGGGTCAGTACTGGAGCCTTTATCCTTCCTCATTTATATAAATCATCTTGCTTCTGTGATCAGTAGTAAAGTAGTCTGACAATACTCTGCAATCAACCAAGATAATTCAAGAAGATCTGCACAGAACCCAAAAGTGGGCTGAAACATGGCAGATGACATTCAATATAGCCAAATTCAAAGTTATGCATGTGTGGAAAAAAGTATATAAGACAGAACTATTTCATGGGAATAGTGAAAACATACTAAGGAGTGATAGCAGACCAAAGTCTATCAGGGTCTAAACGTGTACTGTAGCTGTGAAAAGGCCAACAGGACGCTGGTATATATTATACCAGATATAGATGCTCTGGAGAAACTGCAAAGAAGGGTAAATAAACTGGCTAGTTGCATGGAATTCCAAAGTTAGGAGGACAGATTTACAGAATTTAATTTATTCAGCCAAGGAAAGAGGAGAATTAGGGGTGATTAAATAGAGGTTCACTGCTACTTACAGGCATCAGTAAATTGAGTTATGGAAGATTCTTTAGGAGTTCTGTTAATAGAACACAGGGTCACAGGCTGAAATTAACCAAGAAATAAATAAAATTCTGAAGAAATACGAGGAAATATTTCTATTAAATTATTAATGCTTAGAACAGTTTGCCGGAACATGTGATTGAAGCAAAGCGTCTGTTCAATGGACGTGTAAAAGAAGTATAAAAAAAGTATGCAGTGTTTTGCAGACTGGGAAACCAATGTTGCATCAATTTATCCATTCGTGATTGGAAATGGCTTTTAAAATTGACTGTGAATGCACGTTTTGGGCTTACCCTATCCAAGCTTGATCGATCTTAATCGCCTAATCGGGATTCTGCTGTTGTGGAACTGAAAAATCCAGATGTGTCACATCTAGCACACTCAAATCAGACTTTAACTTTAAGATTTCATGAGCCAGCTTTCTGGAACGGACCCCTGCGTGTGGAAATTAATCATTTGATTTCAAAAGCTTAAACCAATTTCACATGAAATGGGTGAATGATCGGGAAGCGGAAAACTTTAATCTCAGGAAAATTTTCATATTTCGGTTGAGTCACTCAAGTGTGAAAACATCTCATATGTGCAAACCATTAGGGTAATTGGACAACATACTGACACAGGGGATGCTCAAAGAGTTTATTAGTAATGGTGAGAATACAGTGGATATAAGGACAGTATTAATATTTCTGCAGGAGATACTAAAAGGAGCAAGCAGTGAATTTATCAGACCACACTGATCCTTAATACACATCATATTTGATATTTCATATGCATTAACCCACACATGCAAACTTTCCCGTTTTGCCAGCGCAAATCCCCTGTATCTTAGTATATATGGAAAAACAATATTTATTAGCGTCTATAAAAGCATCACAAATACTTCGTATATATGGCCCAAAATGTGTTTGCATTTTCTCCATAAGAATTCAGTGAGTCTAAACGCATCCTTTTTTCACAAGGGAGTAGAAATTGTCATCACGGTCACCCTTGCCTTCATAGCCATAGTGACACTTTAGTCCACTCCTAGTGTTAAAGAGTTTCCCTGGAACACCATTGCTCTGACGACTAGAAGAAAGAAAAAAATTGTTAAGCAATCAAAAGTCAATGCCACCAAATACTAACAAAGTGTATGTAAACTTTTGACCCACTGGAAATCTGATATCGTACACAAAAGCTAAAATAAATCTGTCTCTTAGCTATTATTTGAAATGACCTCTTATGGAAATAAAGTAGATACCCTAATTGACTTAACACAGGAAATGTATGGTAACATGAAATGTGTGGAGTTGTAAAAAATTGAGTTTGAATGTCTTTAGCCTAGGTGTATGTAAACTTTTGGCTTCAACTGTATGTGTGTGTGTGTGTGCATGAGTGTGTGCGTCAGGGTCTGTGTGCATGAACAGGTATTACTACCTTTGTGAGGACTAAACGTCCCCATAAGGTGAAAAGAATCTGAATCCCACCAGAGGAAATTGTCATTTTGGGTTAAGAAAAATGTTTAGACTTAGTATTATATTTAAAGCTTCAGAATAGGGTCAAGGTTAGGATCAGGGATTTTGGGGCTAGGTTTAGGGTTATGGTTTGTTTAGGGTTGGAATTAGGTATTTGAGGGTTGGTGTGAGGATGAGGATAGGGTTGGGTTACGGTTATTATTAAGGTTATGATTGTGGCTAATCTAGCCCAGCAGATTGAGTCAAAGTGGCATTTTGAATGCAAATTTGGTTTTGACATCCCCACAAGCATGCTGTGTGTTCCTTCATAAGCTCTATCACAGTGTGTGAAAGGTACTGTGTTATGCTCTACTATGTTAGCTGAATATGACAGAGGCTGAGAGACAGTGAAGCTGAATGAAGACTCACCTGCACACCACGTATGTAATCCAGGGCCATGAAACAGCCTGGCCAATCTCAACAGAGTCAGCATATATCCCGCCACTCAACCAGTGCACTCCACTGCCACCACAGGGGTCCACCAGCACCTGCACAAACAACCCTCATACAATCACACAGTGATGACATCAGCGCCTGTGCAAACAACCCTCATACGGTCACACAGTGATGACATCAGCGCCTTCGCAAACAACCCTCATACAGTCACACAGTGATGACATCAGCGCCTGTGCAAACAACCCTCATACAGTCACACAGTGATGACATCAGCGCCTGCACAAACAACCCTCATACAGTCACACAGTGATGACATCAGCGCCTGCGTAAACAACCCTCATACAGTCACACAGTGATGACATCAGCACCTATGCAAACAACCCTCATACAGTCACACAGTGATGACATCAGCGCCTGCGCAAACAACCCTCATACAGTCACACAGTGATGACATCAGCGCCTGTGCAAACAACCCTCATACAGTCACATAGTGCTGACTTCAGCGCCTGTGCAAACAACCCTCATACAGTCACACAGTGATGACATCAGCGCCTGGGCAAACAACCCTCATGCAGTCACAGTGATGACATCAACACCTGCACAAACAACCCTCATACAGTCACACAGTGCTGACACCAGCACCTGCATAAACAACCCTCATACAGTCACACAATGAGGACATCAGCACCTGTGCAAACAACCCTCATGCAGTCACAGTGATGACACCAGCACCTGCAGAAACAACCCTCATACAGTCACTACATACAGTCAAAATACTATCCCCTATGATCAGGGCTTTCTGAGTAGGTGTGTTACTGAGTGGGGAATATCGGTTGGAAACGCTAGTTGGGTGGTGCTCGGCGGCCCTGGGCCGGCAACTATGTTTCTTTGGTACCATGATAAAATCGTCCTGCAGCGAGGACACTGGCGGAGGAGAAACACTCGCATCTAAACTAACATCCGGCTCGGGTAAAAGGGAGTCTAAGAAAGTCTCACTCTCATGAATCTGATGTAAAGTCCGGATGTGCGTCTCTAACTCTGCTATTTTCTGTGCCAATTATAAATTAAGGTGACCCTTAGAACAAGTACCATTACCTGTAAAATTGGAAGCAGAGCTAAGACTAACCATGCAACAAACTATGCAGGGAATGGAAGCCATGATGCGCTTCTACCGTATTTTCTTTAGTTGTTCGCGTCGTTCGATTTACAATTTACTTTGGTGAGTAATCCGGAGAAAGTAGTATATGATGCTTACTTAGGTTTTGTTTAAACACAAAAGCCCAAGATAGTGTCGATACACACTTGAAAGCACGATATTAGCCTGTAACCTTGGACCTATTGGACCTAGCATACCAGGCAGTCAAGGGATCAGCCCCAGCATACCACCACAAGACATTCAAACCCTACATGCCAGCCAGATCCCTCCGTTCTGCTACCTCAGGACGCCTGGCCTCCCCCTCTTCGCACCTGCGCTTCCCGAACACGTCTCCTGTCTGTTCTGGCCCCACGATGGTGGAATGACCTCCCCGTGGAGGTCAGAACAGCTGAGACACTGACCCACTTCAAGCGACGACTGAAGACTCACCTCTTCAGGCTGCACCTCTCCCCATCCCTCCCTACCTCCCTGTAAATGACTGTAAGCTTAGGGTTGTAACTAGGTAGCTGTTTTGTTGGTGACTTAGTTAATGCACCTGTCTTAACTACTGCTTGTATTTTTGCATAGACTGCGTTGTTGCTGTTCTCGTTTGTGTTAGTGTTAAACAGTTTAACCTTCAGGGTCCAAATTGAACTATGCGGTTGTTCCCTGCACTTGGACCGGTACTTCTCTCTAGGGTTTTTGTCATACTTGTTCCTGGTTATGGTTAGACACTTTGTTGTACGTCACTCTGGACAAGAGCGTCTGCCAAATGCCTGTAATGTAATGGAGTGATTGAGTTCCCACTGAGCCTTCAGCATGGAGTGCCCTGTTGAATGGTACCTCACACACATCTCATAACAGAATCTGAATGTTGCATAATAAACCACAAAAAAATCTTGTAAGTTCCCAACTACAAATCTACAATGAACCAACACCCAGCAACTTACCACATGCAGCTATGCCTACATGCAAGCATACACACAGGCATGCACATATACACTCTTACCTGAAAACTGTCAGCCGTTTTCTCATGCCAGTCATACTCATAATTGCAGGTGTTGACGCCATGGATCCAGATCCATCCTCCATGCCATCCACCATCTGGGCCGTGCGCTCGACAAATATGATAACCAGTCTGAGATTTCACAGCATCTGTCAAAGGTCAGAAAACATGGGAAGATCGCAGTTCTGTTATTTACATTATTATCATTTATCTGCAAACACGGAGGAGATCGCAGTTCTGTTATTTACATTGACATCATTTAGCTGCAAACATGGAGAGATCTCAGTTCTATAGATAGATTGCAGTATTTTGCATGTGATGCAAGTTAAACTGACAGGCCTGAAGTTTCTTGGATCTGTTTGGTACCTTCTTATTTATTGGTATTATATTACCTTGCTTCCAGTCCTCAGGTATTTCTCCAGTTTCTAAGTACTGTCTAAAAATACCTACCAGTGGTTTAAAGATGATGATACCTAAGTCTTTGGGTACTCTTGGGTATATGCCATCAGGGTCTGCTGCCTTATTTGTCTTTAGTTTAAGTAATTCATCCACTACTTCTTTATCCTCTATTTCAATACCTGATAAACATTCTGAGTACTGAATGTGCCATCCAGTCCATTAGTAACCTCACATCCAGTAACACTCAACAAATTAACTATTCAAGGCATCAGCAATTGATTGGTGTGATGCTAAAAGGTAGGGTGCTGGACTGGTCATCAAAGTGTTGCCAGTTTAAATCCTGGAGCTGCTGGAGTGGCTGCTGAAGGCCCTCAACCCCACATTGCTCCAGGGAAGACTGACCCCCCTGCTTAGTGTAATATGCACGTCACTTACGATACAAACATCAGAGGAATCATTTTATGTAAAATGTGATACTTACTTTCTGGAATGGGATCCGAGAAAGAGCGACCCATCCACTGAAGCTCCTTGTAGCGGCAGCCTTCTCTGTCAGGTTCCTCGTTTTTCCACGGAATCCATGGACTCACACAGCTGCAGCTCTGGACGTGGTTTCTGGTAGAACATTGTGCGTTCACCCCACAGCTATACACACTGCATCCATCCACACATTCACCATTGCGGCAGACTTCACTGTATCCACATGCACCATCACTGGTGCATCTGTTACAAGCTCTGGGTGTGAATGATGGACAGGGCTGCTTGTTACATTGGTAGGTGTCACTAGTCTTCCCATCAGCAAAGGCCCAACCAGTAGAACAGGAGGCTGTACAGACTGTAACTCCATTCTCAGACTTGCACGTGGCACTTCCCCTCTCAGGATGAGTGTAACACACAGGCAGGGCACTCCATTTTCCTTTAGAGCACTTTTCTGTCTCTGGAAAGGGCCGGTACTCATTTTGGCAGGTCAGTGGGACCTCCTGCTGGTCTGTGCTGTGATAGGGCTTCTCACAGTAAGTGTTGGACAGGAGCTCTGCCTTGAGTGAGCCACAGCCGTTCCTGTTGAACAGGCTCCATTGCTTAGCGGTATACTCTTTAAATATAGGTATGGGGTCCATGTCACTCTTCAGTTGAGATTCTAGTGAAGTAGTACTTGAAATGAAAGGGCCAAAGCCCATTTCTTTTGGAGTCACTGGGTCTCCTAGTTCCAGTTTGACCAGCCGATATTTCTCCCACCCCAAGACGGCTTCCATCTCCATGGCAAACATCACCCGAACAAAATAATCAACTCTCTCGCTGTAGGATTTAGAACATGCTGTTGTTTGACTCTGGTCATCTGTGAGTAGTGATTTGCGAAGAATGTCCAGGATGTTGGATTTGTCTCCAAAGCCTGTCCCTTGCATCATTAGATCAAACTTGTGCAGCATGTAAAGGAATGTGTTGCTTTCAGTAAAAAGGGCTTTAACCTCAGAGACAAACTGATCCTGAGCCATCGTTTCATTCTTTAGAAAAGCGTGACATTTTTCCAAATATCTGAATTTCTCAATCACGTCAATGTATTTAACAAATATTTGCGTCCACTGGATGTCTTGTCGTAGGGTGTTCACCACGTCTTCCATGTATTTTTTCATTTCCTTAAGATCATAATAAATTGTTGTCAGATCTGGCACAGGCTGGTAAGAGATACCAATGATCTTAGTTTCCATGATTGCATAGTCAATGTCATCCTGAACGCTTCCCTGACAGGTTGGACCGTAGAACATTTTCTCGCACTTACAGATTCCGGTTGATGTGTCTTTGATTTGTCTGCACTCACCTTTGTTACAGTTCACATTAGAACAAGGAGGATATTCAACAAGTTTCTGACTCTTTAAATATACTGTAAAGGTTTTATAGTCTGTGTATATCGCACCTGTTTGTGAAGGTATAACTGCGTTTGGACATTTTAGTTGCAGATGCCCGTTATCGATTGTTTGAGCATAATCTGACGGTTCATGTATGTATTCTACATGTTTCATAGGTGTGCTCTGAAAAATAAGAGGCCACTGGGATATTTTTTCCTTACAGAGCTGCCCTTTGCTATTCCACTCCTGTTCCATTTGAGTTTTAATGCCCTCATTTACACTGAACCCTTTCTCCCTGTGTAGGAGGTGTATTACTACTTTGTTTTGAGCTATGACATTAATTGAGTTTCCATAGGTCCTCTCTTCATCTTTTTTATCATGAACAATGATTGTCCACTCATACCAGCTGAACTTGTTGTCCAAGTGCTCCTTGATGCTGAAGGCAAGATGCGTATTGTCTGGTAATGTCTCAGTCCCAATTTTCTGCACATCTTTCTCTGCCCACACCCCAAAGCTGTCTGTACACTCAATCAATACATCCTGTATCTTTGCCCGGACGTTGGATAGCTGTTTGACTGCCTCTTCTGCTTTAAGCTTACCATCATAACCCTTCAATGCATAATAATGAAGATTCAGCTGCAATCCAGTGACCATCAGAGAAGTAAAATATGCAGTAAATTGCACAAGGGTCTTAAAATTCCCTTCAGACTTTTCAGTGACAAGTACTAAGAGGTTCTTATTCAGGCTGGCTGGGTTGTTCTCAGTCAGGTAACTGTGAAAGTTATAAACGCTGTTCTCTGTTCCAGTGTTCTCATAGAAAGTGGTGAATCTTTCAGCTAATCTGGTCTTCTCCTTTTCCGTTTCTGCCTTAGCAGCACTGTCTATGAACTCTCTCAGTTTGGTCCAGGAGTTCTTGATGTTGTTCTCATCCCTTGAATAGATACTGGCATACGCTGTCCATTCCATTTTTTCTGCCAGAGAGTTTATTTGGAGTGCAAGGGAGTCCAGTTTCCTGTTGACCTCTGAAAACTGGACTTTCATGAACTCCAAAGTTGGATCTTGCTGGGGGATAAAAGCAAAGATAAAACTCACCAATGCTCCAACAAAACTAAGAGCTGATGCAATCTTTGCCAGCTTATCAAGGACTTGCAAGACTTTTTGGATGGTCTTTGCTCCTTCTTCCACTTTTTCGGTTAACTTTGCCAGTGCATCAAGACTTTCCAATAGTTTGACACTGGTGTCTATCCCCTTTTCCACTTGATTTACAAGGTCTGGATTGAGATCGGCAGTTGAGAAGCTGCTGTACAAGAGGAGATAGAGCACTAAGAAGAAGACTTTTTTGGACTCCATCATTGGTTCCCTGTATGACAACAACAATCCACATGAACAACATCAGAGCCAAGCTAAAGCAAACACAGTACACTGCTAGTGAAATGGTACTGACTCTCTTATTGAAGCATTTAAGGAGAGCTTTGACTCTCATGATTTTGAAAGATTAAATTACTGAACTAGAAACAATCCTGACAAAAAAACTGGGACATTTACCATCTAACAAGAAAGCTCTATGTCATATTGATTACAGTGGTTTATTAAGACTAGTATGGACTTGATGAAATTCACAGTAATTGGGACCATGGCCTTAACAAGAAAAGGACTGGAAACAACTTGGATAAAATATAGAACTAATTTTGGGTAGCCTAAAATTAAACTAATTTTGGGTGTTGGAATTTCAGCTGGTTGAAGTTGCTGGTCCAAGCCCCTGGTGAGAGTTTGAGACCTGAGTTCAAATGAATGACATGCAAATTAACTGCATGAATACATAGCCCTTAGCCCTTAGCCCTTAGCCCTTAGCCCTTAGCCCTTAGCCCTTAGCCCATAGCCCATAGCCCATAGCCCATAGCCCATAGCCCATAGCCCATAGCCCATAGCCCTTAGCCCTTAGCCCTTAGCCCTTAGCCCTTAGCCCTTAGCCCTTAGCGTGTAACAGCCTTAAGACTCACACAGAGTACACTACACCAGAGACTAAATAAAAGCACTTGATTAAAAAAAAAAACTTCAGATAGCTGTCTAAAATTTAAACTATAAAAATATTTTGTTGTTGCATCATTTTGGGAGTGAGTGGCAATCTGTGTCCTCTGGTGTGAAACTGAGAAGCTCTCAAATCATGTAGTGCAAATTACTATGTCCCCATATTGTGTCTTTACATGATCAATATTCATCTATTAATGTCTTATTAAAAAACAACTGAAATGACAGCAACCTGTTCCACGATTATGACCATGAAAAATGATAGTATTAGAAAAAAAGGTCAATATTATCTAAACTTTGACTTAAATTTTTCACAAGAAAAAATATGTTAAAGCAGTCTAAAGATATTATTAAAGACAATTTTGGCCTTGGTAATAACTATATCAAACCAGCCAGTCTTCTTAAGTGATTTTCCGACCAAACAACAGACTGGATATTTCCACAGAAGTCATTGGTCAGCAACAAAAATTTGTTCGAGAAAGATAGCTGAATCCGAAACCCATGACCAGCCCCTGGGCACACCTATGTTTTCTGTCTCCCTTTTAAAGTTCAAAATTAGGACCTGCTCATATCTTTTTTCTGCAAGCTGGAATTTTCCACAGCTGTTGCATAAAGTATAAAACAGATAGAGTTTTTTGATCTTGGATAGTGTAGCACCCATCCTAAGCTTATCATCGCAGCAAACTGCTTCTGCTTATTCAAAGTCAACATGGTTGTTGGTTATTACCAACTCAATAAAATCTTTGAAATTGATAAGTGTTGCATTTATCTTTTTGTTCAGTGTAATTATTACTTATTTAAAAGCCCTGAATACTTGTTATCTACCAACTGGATAGTTTTAGTGGCCATGTGTCCACATTTCACCAATTAGGAGCCTGTTGATTCACAATGATTTTGATCAGTTAAAAATTGTACCTCTCTTTATATAATTGTTTGCAATATCATGCAATATGTATATAGGATGTTTATTCTTTATGACATGCATAGCTACTTCTGACAAAATGTGGCTAAATAAAAAAAAGAGGCTAAACAATTCCTCAAAAAATGACAAATAACTTATTAATTAACTTCTTGAAATCCAGGAATTGTAATTGCTGTTGGAACTAAAACCAGCATACACAGGCATCCCACTGGACTGAGTTTGGAAACCACTACTTTATATGACTCTTCTTGTGCTGCACAGTTTTAGCACGGTAGTCTTTTATACATATTCTAAAAGCACTTTCCATAAACATTTTTACATATACATGGAAGGATTTTATACATATTTTACATACATTTACATGGACATTTTTATCTGATTTAAATAAAGATTTGAGAACTATGTATGTACATTTTTGTCAAAAAAGATAATGTATTTGTTACCACATGTACCATTTTTCTAGAAATATAATTAATCTTTACATTTAAAAATCATCAAATGGAAGTAAGACAATGGAAGTCACATGAATAACACAACTGAAAGCTTACCTTGATCTCAGCAGAAACTCTAATAGTAATGTGTGGTGTGTGCTGAATTTATAGGTGGTATGTACACAGTGTGGGACCATTATTAAGGCTGCTGGCAGAACTAAGTTCAATGGGAACGCTGCCACACATGCACACTTAATCAGATTGGAAGAACTTTCAGGGCACCAACTACAGAGCTGTCCACAACAGGGAGATAGGAAGAGAGATAATGACAGGGGAAGTCAGAGAGAGAGAGAGAATGACAGGGGAAGTCAGTGGGAGAGAGGGAATGACAGGGGAAGTCAGAGGGAGAGAGAGAATGACAGGGGAAGTCAGAGGGAGAGAGAGAAAGAACCTGCAAATGTCAGTCCATCAACACAGCTCTCCTCAGACACGAAGAACACAGGACAGGACATTTACAGTACTTAACAAAGTTATATATCATCAGCTTTTACCCAAAGTGACTGACATGTTGCATTAAGCAGGGGTGAATCTCCAATGTAGCTTTAAAGGCCTTAATCAAGGGCCCACCAATCAACCTTTTGGCAACCAATCCAGCTCCCTAACCACAAGACTATAGCCCAGCACCCTGACCACTACAACCCAACACCTGAATGACTGGACTACAGCCCAGCACCCTGACCACTAGACTACAGCTCAGCACCCTAACCACTACAACCCAACACCTGAATGACTGGACTACAGCCCAGCACCCTGACCACTAGACTACAGCTCAGCATCCTAACCACTACAACCCAACACCTGAATGACTAGACTACAGCCCAGCACCCTAACCACTAGACTACAGCCCAGCACCCTGACCACTACAACCCAACACCTGAATGACTAGACTACAGCCCAGCACCCTGACCATTACAACCCAACACCTGAATGACTAGACTACAGCCCAGCACCCTGACCACTAGACTACAGCCCAGCATCCTAACCACTACAACCCAACACCCGAATGACTAGACTACAGCCCAGCACCCTGACCACTACAACCCAACACCTGAATGACTAGACTACAGCCCAGCACCCTGACCACTACAACCCAACACCTGAATGACTAGACTACAGCCCAGCACCCTGACCACTAGACTACAGCCCAGCACCCTGACCACTACAACCCAGCATCCTGACCTCTAGACCACAGCCCAGCACCCTGACCACTAAACTACAGCCCAGCACCCTGACCACTAGACTACAGCCCAGCACCCTGACCACTACAACCCAGCATCCTGACCTCTAGACCACAGCCCAGCACCCTGACCACTAAACTACAGCCCAGCACCCTAACCACTAGACTACAGCCCAGCATCCTAACCTCTACAGCCCAGCACCCTAACCTCTACAGCCCAGCACCCTAACCACTAGACTACAGCCCAGCACCCTAACCACCAGGCTACAGCCCAGCACCCTAACCTCTACAGCCCTGCACCCTAACCACTAGACTACAGCCCAGCATCCTAACCTCTACAGCCCAGCACCCTAACCACTAGACTACAGCCCAGCATCCTAACCTCTACAGCCCAGCACCCTAACCACTCGACTACAGCCCAGCACCCTAACCACTAGACTACAGCCCAGCATCCAAACCACTAGACTACAGCCCAGCACCCTAACCACTAGACTACAGCCCAGCATCTTAACCTCTACAGCCCAGCACCCTAACCACCGTGTAACCCAGTCTTTTGGGAGAATTTATCAATTGATTGATGGTGTATACCGTTTATTTTTAGAGTCATGCTTGTTTAACGTTCATGTAAAAGCAAATAAAACTGCTTCCCTGTGCAAACTATGCTTGCAGAACTTTGTGGTGACTATTTCACTCTGATGGTAAGGCTCAATATGAGTGAGGTTTAGACTCAGCAGGGCTGGTTGCAGTGAGGCCTGGTTCTGTTCAAACTGCTCAATCTAATTATCAGTTAAATTAGGTTGATTGAGTAACTAAGGGGGCAGTTACTTTTTCACTAGGGCGATATGGATGTTTGAAATCTTTTTTCATGCAATAAATTAATAATTTTAAAAATGTGTTTTGTGTTTACTCAGGTTGCCTTTGTCTATTATTTCATTTTGTCTAAAGATCTGAAACCATTCAGTTTTTACAAATATGCAACAATGGAGGAAATCAGGAAGTGGGCAAATAGTTTTTCATGGCACTGTTAGAACTTTTTACAATATTACATTATTTTGAATTTAATGAACAATAAATTTGAATGGCACAGCCGTAGTTTAAGTTGTCAAGCAATTTAAACCTGTTTTAAATGGGCCGTGTGATAGAAAAATGACGCTTGTGTATATATTGATGTAAATTGCTGGTTGAGGGGGGAGGAACACGTGCAGAGCATCGCGTGCCTGAGAATGTGTCTGTTTGTCCTTCCTCAGGTTGTACCAAGGTTGGACCCCCCAAACACAAAAATGTATCCTTGATGTACACACAGCTGCAACACCTCAGATAGCCTTTCTGCCCATCAGCTTCAAACCGCCTAGCATGAATTATCTGTTTTACAAGACCCAAACCCCTATAAGACGGGAAGTCCCTGAGCTGCAACTCAGGACACTGGGTAAGAGTGTTCTCATGTATGCTTTTGTTTGCAAACATTAAAAGCTTAAACTGAATGTTGTGCGTTAGTCTCTTGACTCTTCTCACCGCCGGTGGATACAGCTGAAATTTCCAGCACAGCTGCCAGCTCTTTTCTGCCTGCAGCTGGCCATGTGACATGGTCATATGCGTCACCAAAAATGAACATATTTTTATTATAATTTTTTATAATAACATTTTATATAACATATATATATATACACACACACATATATAATAAATATATATATACACACATATATATATACATACATAATCTTACTAAATTAAAGTTAGTATTGCAAATAGTACAAGTGTCTTGCTTCATTTAAGCCATTTTCCAAGTCTCTGTGATGCTCACATCTGTTGTTATAAAGCCTTGAACAGAACACCTCCTTAATGGACAAGATTTTCCATCTGAGTGAAGGGGTTAAACAGGAAAAACAATTCTGAGAAGTCTTTAGTGCAACGACCAACTCCCCCGCAAGTTGTGAAACTTGATTTTGAAAGATGAGGTTACTGAACTAGAAACAAAAAATCTTGGACATTTACCATCTAACCAGAAAGCTTGATAAAATATTGGTTTCAGCGGTTTACTAAGACAAGTCTTGACTTGATGAAATTCAGTAATTGGGACCATGGCCTTAACAAGAAAAGGACTGGAAACAACTTGGATAAAACATAGAACTAATTTTGGGTAGCCTAGCTGTTGGGTGTTGGAATTTCAGTTGGTTGAAGTTTCTGGTCCAAGTCCCTGGTGAGAGTTCGAGACCTGAGTTCAAATTAATGACATGCAAATTAACTGCATGAATACACAGCCCTTAGCCCTTAAGCAGCCTTAAGCCTCACACAGAGTACACTACACCAGAGACAAAATAAAAGCATTTGATTAAAAAAAAGAAAAAGAAAAAAACCTTCAGACAGCTATATTAAATATAAACTATAAAAATATTTTGTTGCTGCATTCATCTGGGGGATGAGAGGCTCTGTGTCCTCTGGTGTGAACTGAGAAGCTCTCAAATCATGTTGTGCAAATGACTATGTCCCCATATCGTGTCTTTACATGATCAATATTCATGTATTAATGTCTTAATAAAAAAACAACTGAAATGACTGCAAACTGTTCCATAATTATGACCATAAAAAATTGTAAGCGTACGTCACCCTGAAAATGATGGTATTAGGGAAAAATGGTGGGAATATTATCTAAACTTTGACTTAAATGTTGCTCAAGAAAAAAATTTTAAAGCGGTCCAATGATATTGTTAAAGACAACTGTATATTAAAAACATTTTGGGCCTTAGTAATAACTATATCAATCCAGCCAGTCTTCTTAAGCTCTTCAAAAATATACGTTGGGCTATATGTTGTTATTGATGATTTTCCGACCAAACAACAGACAGGCGACATAGCTCAGGAGGTAAGACCGATTGTCTGGCAGTCGGAGGGTTGCCGGTTCAAACCCCGCTCTGGGCGTGTTGAAGTGTCCTTGAGCAAGACACCTAACCCCTAACTGCTCTGGCGAATGAGAGGCATCAATTGTAAAGCTCTTTGGATAAAAGCGCTATATAAATGCAGTCCATTTACCATTTAGGATGTTAGGGTCAGAAGTCATTGGACAAAAATCCATTTGAGAAAGACAGCCAATCAGAATGCTTGTCATGTAACAGCAAACATGGTGCATCTAGGTCCCAAGCATCTCTTAGGGATACTGCACATTTCGGTCCAACAATGCCACAAACAATCGAATTTATTTTTTTTCTTCTCTCGCTACAATACGGTAACCGAACAGGCAAATATATCTCCATTGAAAACGTATGAAGAAATGTTTTCTCCCCATTACTTTATTTATAGGGAACATTTCTCTGTGGCCTCTCTTCCAAATCCCATGCCCAGCCGCTGGGCACACCTATGTTTTCTGTCTCCCTTTTAAAGTTCAAAATTAGGACCTGCTCATTTCTTTTTTCTGCAAGCTGGAATTTTCCACAGCTGTTGCGTAAATTATAAAACAGAGTTTTTTGATCTTGGATAGTGTAACATCCATCCTAAGCTTATCATCGCAAGCAAACTGCTTCTGCTTATTCAAAGTCAACATGGTTTTATAGTATCTGTCCCTGACCTCCTCATTACAAACACTGAAAAAAATAACCAGGTGCACAAAGTTCATGTTAGCTCATCGTTATCTGCGTCGCAGCATCCAGTTGGGTCAGCAGAAAATGAACAAGAACCCAATAGAAAATGACAGTTGACCCGACAGCTTGACAAGGAATTGTAATTACTCCGGGTGTTATCTTAGTAGCACATTTTTAAACAAAATCTTCAAAAATCTCCAGGAATTTTTCTGGGTGCAGAAGTAGGGGGGATTGACAACCCCACCTGTACTGGAGAACTCTGTGCACAGGTGCAATGGCACATCTGTTTTGTGACTAATTGCACTTTGTGCTAAAATTGCATACATTACACATGAGCAGCCTTTTCTACTTTATATTAATGGTTTTCAAATTAGGTCCTGGGGGCCCCTATGTAATGTGGGATTGGATGCAGGATTTTAATACACTGTTAATTTCTCTTAATTTTGTTTTTGTTTTGAGTGATTATTTACCTTCTGATAAAATGATGCTTAAGAGGCTAAATATTTCCTCCCAACATCCATCCATTATCTATACCTACTTATCCTGGGCAGGGTCACAGGGGTTGCTGAAGCCTATCCCAGCATGCATTGGGCGAGAGGCAGGAATACACCCTGGACAGGCCGCCAATGTATCACAGGGCACAGATACCATTCACTCACACACACACACACACACACACCTATGGGCAATTTAGAGTGACCAATAAGCCTACCTGCATGTCTTTGGACTGTGGGAGGAAACCGGAGTACCCGGAGGAAACCCACACGGATACGAGGAGAACATGCAAACCCCACACAGAAAAGCCAAGATTTTTAATTAGGGTTGGGGCTGACTTAGGGCTTTATTTGTTAATTAGGGTTGGGGCTGACTGAGGGTTTTATTTTTTATTAGGGTTGAGGCTGATGTTGTGTATTAATTATTTAATTAGGGTTGACCTAGGGTTTCATTTTTTTTTTTTGGGGTTGAGGCTGACCTAGGGTTTTATGTATTTAATGAGGGTTAGGGTTAGGGTTTCATTTTTTAATTAGGGTGGAGGCTAACCTAGGGTTTTAACCACTTAGCGCACACCCCCTAGTGGTCGGCACGCCGGCGTGCCTGGATTGTTCAACTCAGACATTCATTGCTCCTGCAACCAAAGTACGATTTGAAAACAGAAATGCTTTGTATCGTCATTAGTAGACGATACACACCAACTATGCTGAATATGGAGTTTCGCAGCGGCACCATTTTCGCTCTGGCCGTTCTTTTAACAAGCACCCCCTCCCTGCAGACTCATCAGCAACTACACCCTCCACCCATGACATAAGGGACAATAGGAATAGTCTGTGGCTGCATAGCTACTAGGACAGGGATGGAGAGCCCATGCTGTCATGAGGGGGGACAACCATACCCGCCTATTAAAGAGCCAGCCCATGTAACATGGGGAAACAGCTGATTGACAGGTGACAGTAAGGAAAGGATACCACCCCACAATGCTCTATGACTACAGGCTTCTCCCACCCTGTCTCCAGACTATAACTGATAAGCCTGAGCATAAATGTGCGTTTTCTAGATTTAAATATTGAGACTGTGTCCGACTCCCTTATAAATTTGGAAGCTTTTACACAGTAGTGGGGCTCTGTAGGAGAAAGCTCTGTCAGCTTTAAGGTTTTTAGAAATTCTTGGGCCTACCAAGTAGCCTGCATCTTGAGAATGAAGTGACCTTGTGGGCTTACAAGGTAGGAGCAGGTTGGTTATGTACACTGGTGCACGTCCGTGCAGAGCTTTAAAGGTCAGGAGCAAAACCTTGAATTCTATCCTATGCTTAATGGGTAGCCAGTGAAGCGACACTAGTGTTCACACTTCTTACTTCTGGTGAAGAACAGCTGCATTCTGCACAAGCTGAAGACTCTTTAACAAGTTATTAGGGCAGCCAGATAGCAGGGCATTACAGTAATCTAGCCTAGACGTAACAAAAGCATGGATCAATTTCTCTGCATCCCCCACTGACAGGAAATGCCTAATTTTAGCTATGTTGCATAACTGAAAGAAAGCAATTCTGGATATGGTTTTTATATGCATGTCAAAGGTTAAATCAGGATCAGTGGTAATCACCAAGGTCTTTAACAACCATGTCTGGTTCAGCCAAACAACCATCACAGTATAGGGTAAGAGTAGACATTTTCTCCCTTAATATTTTGGGACCTAAAACCAATATTTCGGTCTTATTCAAGTTCAGGAGCAGAAAATTAGAAAGCATCCAAACCTTGATATCTACAATACAGGCCGTGAAAGCGGCAGTGCTTCACCAGGTTTCATTGAAATATAAATCTGTGCATCGTCCGCACAGCAGTGGAACTCTATGCCATGTGTCCGGATAATATTGCCAAGTCGTAGCATATATAGTGAGAAAAGTACTGGTCCTAGCACTGATCCTTGTGGAATACCGTATTTCATTGTTGAGTAGCTGCACTCTTCTTTTAATTTAACAAACTGTTTCCTGTCACATAAGTATGATCTAAACCATGCGAGTGCCTGTCCATGAAGTCCAACACAGGCCTGGGATCTGTCCAGTAGAATTTCATTATCTGTTGTATCAAAAGCTGCACTCAGTTCGAGGAGTACAAGAACCAACAAAGAGTAATGGTCGGCTGACAATCGCAGATCATAAGTGTGGTTTCTGTGCTGTGGTAGGGTCTAAACCCTGATTGGATGATTTCATGGATACCATTAGAGCTAAGGTGTGCACTAAGTTGCTTAGCAACAGTTTTTTCCAATAATTTCGATAAAATGGAAGGTTTGAAATAGGTCTATAGTTTTCCCATTTTGTCAGGTTCTAGATTTGGTTTCTTCAATGATGGCTTAATAATTGCCCCTTTTAGTGACTCAGGTACATTGGGATGGAAGGTATGCCATCCCACCAAGTTATGCCTTGGCGGGGCGGCATGCCCCATATCTATACAGCACTGAGAGTTTGGCACTTTTCAGGGTTCCCCACAGAAATAACTGCAAAAACCAGACTCTCAGCCTTTAAAAACATTAATTTTGGTACATTCTGACCCCATTTCAACAGACATAATTCATTAACAACTTCACATGTCCACGTCTCCTTTTTCCTACCTCCTAGCCCACAAAGAATATGTCTCTCCATTGGTCATTTTACCTACACCAGCCAATTCTTCGCCAAAACCAGTCTGCGGATTGTTGAGTCGCAAGTTCAAGCCCCCCCCCGAACGGAATTTCTTATACATGCTCATTTGCTCACTAATAATTGTCTTTTATTTCTCAACTCTTGCTTTTGCACCACATCTACCCGCCGTTCACTGAACGTATACACTGCATTATGACATACCATCTACACGTTCAGTTAACCTCCTACAATATCGCCAGGCCATATGGATACAACCGGAGCTCAGCTGTGCTTACTGACCTGTCTTCTTAATAAATGACTGCAAAGTGCAAGGTTGGACAGTCAAATCCCGCCTCGCCCTCAAGTGCAGATCTTTTCGTATTTTAAACTACCATTTTCTTACACTTAAATTGCTAACTAATAATTGTCTATTGCTTTTGCACTTATCAAAATATTAGAATCTTCAATGCAGTAAAAGTCACTCACGGACAGCCATATGCATATGCAGTACCCTGGTATCCTGGGGGAAAGACTAATGCCATCTCTGGGATTGCAGGCGCCTCAAGCAGCTCACAGCTGGGTTTCAGATCACATCCTTAAGCCTCAGTGGTGACCAATGAACACACACTCAGCCACTCAAATGGGCCCATCACCAGTGATGTATAAACTAAATAGAACAGATTTGAACACTATCACATCCAGAGATTGCTCACCTCAGACATTTAGTGCTCCTGCAACCAAACAATGAGTGAAAACCCCATAATTCAGGATTTCAGCCTTTAGGATACAATACAAGACACTGATGCAAAATACGGAGTTTCTAAGTGCCACAATTGTCCATTTCATAAGCACCTCCTCCCTGCAGTCTCATCTGCAACAATACTCCCCAGGCATGACACACTGGACAATAGCATCTATCTGGGAGTGCAAAAAATATTTTTTCACTACCTAAAATTCATATACCATCAAAGCAACAAGATAAAGCTAACAATAGCCTAAATATAACAATGATATAACAATGAAAATGCTAGTCACTGAATATTTGTGGTTAAATATTGTGGCATCATGAGAGGCTGGGAATCTTCATCAGCGTGTGGGGGCGCTCAAACAAAAGCAGGTCCATGCAGTTTTCCAAAAGGTGGTGGGCTTTTTAATAATCAACCAAAAAGTTTTAACAATGCAGTCTTTAAAAAGGTAACAGAAAGTTTCACAACCGCCAAAGTAATAGTTTACAAAGCTTCACTTAGACAAGCACACAATCACTTCACATCTAACCCCCTCCCTTCAGAGAAGGCCTCGTTAAATAAACCCGCCACCAAGTCGATTAGCCGCAGCCGGCTTTAGTCGGCGGCGACCCGGTTGTTGTAGTCTTCTTGTGCGGCAGCCATCTGTTTTGTAGTGCGTTGCAGCCATTTTGAGGGGACGTACCTCCCATCAATGACACGCCCTCTCATGATGCCACAATATGGAATAAATATACACTCCTGCCATAGGTTTCACATGTAAATAATACACACTCAAGATACAGCGGTCATTTATTATCTTGAATACAGGGCAGAGGGCAATTGCAACGGAAGTGAAGAGGGGTACACGGTGATTGTGACGAAACAGAAGAGGGGTACAGGGTATCGTGACGGAACCGAAGAAGGGTACAGGGCAAACGCGACGGAACCGAAGAGGGGTACAGGGGAACAACGACAGAACCGAAGAGGGGTACAGGGCGATCGCGACAGGGCGAGGTACTCACTGATCTGACAGCGCTCTCCCAGGCCCTGAAACTGGGAGCAGTCACAGTCTCCCCCCTCCCTGCACCAGCCGCCATTAAGGCAATCACAGTTCTCTGCAGAGAGAGACAAGCACTCTTATCCACCAATCAGAGGCAAGGACAGATACAGCAAACTAATTAACAGCATTCTATGGCTAAACCTGATCCATCCAATAAGAACAACAATAATAATATCAATAATCATCAG